>NW_022262047.1:0-29069 GCF_002021735.2 Oncorhynchus kisutch
CAAAAATGTTTTTGTTATGTTTATTCGAGATGTTATGAAAACACTGTAGACTGTTTTCAGCAAGTTACAACATTGAAATGCAGAAATAAGCACTTTTCCATAAACAAGCTCTAAATCATGTTTGATGCACTCTGGATGTCCAATTTTTGCTGTGCTGTGTCTAGGTTGAGATGAAATGAACACCGTGGGACAGTTTTCAGCAAGTTGCAACATTGAAATGCAGAAATAAGC
Source organism: Oncorhynchus kisutch (assembly GCF_002021735.2). Taxonomy (NCBI): domain Eukaryota; kingdom Metazoa; phylum Chordata; class Actinopteri; order Salmoniformes; family Salmonidae; genus Oncorhynchus; species Oncorhynchus kisutch. The sequence goes on from NW_022262047.1 coordinate 232, forward strand.
ACTTTTCCATAAACAAGCTCTAAATCATGTTTGATGACACTCTGGATAAAAATTTTTTGCTGTTGTTTTCGAGATGTTATGAAACACTGTAGACTGTTTTCAGCAAGTTGCAAACATTGAAATGCAGAAATAAGCACTTTTCCATAAACAAGCTCTAAATCATGTTTGAACTCTGGATAAAAAATTTTTTTTTATGTTCTTCGAGATGTTATGAAAACACTGTAACTGTTTTCAGCAAGTTGCAACATTGAAATGCAGAAATAAGCACTTTTCCATAAACAAGCTCTAAATCATGTTTGATGCACTCTGGATTCCAATTTTTGCTGTGCTGTGTCTAGGTTAGATGAATGAACGCTGTGGACAGTTTTCAGCAAGTTGCAACATTGAAATGCAGAAATAAGCACTTTTCCATAAACAAGCTCTAAATCATGTTTGATGCACTCTGGATGTCCATTTTTGCTGTGCTGTGTCTAGGTTGAGATGAAATGAACACGTGGACAGTTTTCAGCAAGTTGCAACATTGAAATGCAGAAATAAGCACTTTTCCATAAACAAGCTCTAAATCATGTTTGAAGCACTCTGGATAAAAAAATTTTTTGTTATGTTTATTCGAGATGTTATGAAAACACTGTAGACTGTTTTCAGCAAGTTTACAACATTGAAATGCAGAAATAAGCACTTTTCCATAAACAAGCTCTAAATCATGTTTGATGCACTCTGGATGTCCAATTTTTGCTGTGCTGTGTCTAGGTTGAGATGAAATGAACACGTGGACAGTTTTCAGCAAGTTGCAACATTGAAATGCAGAAATAAGCACTTTTCCATAAACAAGCTCTAAATCATGTTTGAAGCACTCTGGATAAAAAATGTTTTTGTTATGTTTATGTCGAGATGTTATGAAAACACTGTAGACTGTTTTCAGCAAGTTAAACATTGAAATGCAGAAATAAGCACTTTTCCATAAACAAGCTCTAAATCATGTTTGATGCACTCTGGATATCCAATTTTTGCTGTGCTTGTCTAGGTTGAGATGAAATGACGCCGTGGACAGTTTTCAGCAAGTTGCAACATTGAAATGCAGAAATAAGCACTTTTCCATAAACAAGCTCTAAATCATGTTTGATGCACTCTGGATTCCAATTTTTGCTGTGCTGTTCTAGGTTGAGATAAATGAACACCGTGGACAGTTTTCAGCAAGTTGCAACATTGAAATGCAGAAATAAGCACTTTTCCATAAACAAGCTCTAAATCATGTTTGATGCACTCTGGATGTCCAATTTTTGCTGTGCTGTGTCTAGTTTGAGATGAAATGAACGCCGTGGACAGTTTTCAGCAAGTTGCAACATTGAAATGCAGAAATAAGCACTTTTCCATAAACAAGCTCTAAATCATGTTTGAAGCACTCTGGATAAAAAAATGTTTTGTTATGTTTATTCGAGATGTTAATGAAACCCTGTAGAACTGTTTTCAGCAAGTTACAACATTGAAATGCAGAAATAAGCACTTTTCCATAAACAAGCTCTAAATCATGTTTGATGCACTCTGGATCCAATTTTTGCTGTGCTGTGTCTAGGTTGAGATGAAATGAACCCGTGGACAGTTTTCAGCAAGTTGCAACATTGAAATGCAGAAATAAGCACTTTTCCATAAACAAGCTCTAAATCATGTTTGAAGCACTCTGGATAAAAAATGTTTTTGTTATGTTTATTCGAGATGTTATGAAACACTGTGGACTGTTTTCAGCAAGTTGCAACATTGAAATGCAGAAATAAGCACTTTTCCATAAACAAGCTCTAAATCATGTTTGAAGCACTCTGGATATCCAATTTTTTGTTATGTTTATCGAGATGTTATGAAACACTGTGGACAGTTTTCAGCAAGTTGCAACATTGAAATGCAGAAATAAGCACTTTTCCATAAACAAGCTCTAAATCATGTTTGATGCACTCTGGATAAAAAATTTTTTTGTTAGTTTATTCGAGATGTTATGAAACCTGTAGACTGTTTTCAGCAAGTTACAACATTGAAATGCAGAAATAAGCACTTTTCCATAAACAAGCTCTAAATCATGTTTGATGCACTCTGGATATCCAATTTTTCTTGCTGTGCTGTGTCTAGGTTGAGATGAAATGAACCCGTGGACAGTTTTCAGCAAGTTGCAACATTGAAATGCAGAAATAAGCACTTTTCCATAAACAAGCTCTAAATCATGTTTGATGCACTCTGGATGTCCATTTTTGCTGTGCTGTGTCTAGTTGAGATGAAATGAACACCGTGGACGTTTTCAGCAAGTTGCAACATTGAAATGCAGAAATAAGCACTTTTCCATAAACAAGCTCTAAATCATGTTTGATGCACTCTGGATATCCATTTTGCTGTGCTGTGTCTAGGTTGAGATGAAATGAACACGTGGACAGTTTTCAGCAAGTTGCAACATTGAAATGCAGAAATAAGCACTTTTCCATAAACAAGCTCTAAATCATGTTTGAAGCACTCTGGATGTCCAATTTTGCTGTGCTGTGTTTAGGTTGAGATGAAATGAACAACGTGGACAGTTTTCAGCAAGTTGCAACATTGAAATGCAGAAATAAGCACTTTTCCATAAACAAGCTCTAAATCATGTTTGATGCACTCTGGATAAAAAAATGTTTTTGTTATGTTTATTTTGAGATGTTATGAAAACCTGTACTGTTTTCAGCAAGTTACAACATTGAAATGCAGAAATAAGCACTTTTCCATAAACAAGCTCTAAATCATGTTTGATGCACTCTGGATGTCCAATTTTTTGCTGTGCTGTGTCTAGGTTGAGATGAAATGAACACGTGGACAGTTTTCAGCAAGTTGCAACATTGAAATGCAGAAATAAGCACTTTTCCATAAACAAGCTCTAAATCATGTTTGAAGCACTCTGGATAAAAAATGTTTTTGTTATGTTTATTCGAGATGTTATGAAAACACTGTGGACTGTTTTCAGCAAGTTGCAACATTGAAATGCAGAAATAAGCACTTTTCCATAAACAAGCTCTAAATCATGTTTGATGCACTCTGGATGTCCAATTTTTGCTGTGCTGTGTCTAGGTTGAGATGAAATGAACACCGTGGACAGTTTTCAGCAAGTTGCAACATTGAAATGCAGAAATAAGCACTTTTCCATAAACAAGCTCTAAATCATGTTTGATGCACTCTGGATGTCCAATTTTGCTGTCTGTTCTATGTTGAGATGAAATGAACACCGTGGACAGTTTTCAGCAAGTTGCAACATTGAAATGCAGAAATAAGCACTTTTCCATAAACAAGCTCTAAATCATGTTTGATGCACTCTGGATTCCATTTTTGCTGTGCTGTGTCTAGTTGAGATGAGAACACCGTGGACAGTTTTCAGCAAGTTGCAACATTGAAATGCAGAAATAAGCACTTTTCCATAAACAAGCTCTAAATCATGTTTGAAGCACTCTGGATAAAAAAATGTTTTTGTTATGTTATTCGAGATGTTATGAAAACACTGTAGACTGTTTTCAGCAAGTTACAACATTGAAATGCAGAAATAAGCACTTTTCCATAAACAAGCTCTAAATCATGTTTGATGCACTCTGGATGTCCAATTTTTGCTGTGCTGTGTCTAGTTGAGATGAAATGAACACCGTGGACAGTTTTCAGCAAGTTGCAACATTGAAATGCAGAAATAAGCACTTTTCCATAAACAAGCTCTAAATCATGTTTGATGCACTCTGGATAAAAATTTTTTGTGTGTTTATTCGAGATGTTATGAAAACACTGTGGACTGTTTTCAGCAAGTTGCAACATTGAAATGCAGAAATAAGCACTTTTCCATAAACAAGCTCTAAATCATGTGTTGACACTCTGGATAAAAAATGTTTTTTGTGTGTTTATTTGAGATGAAATGAAAACACTGTGGACAGTTTTCAGCAAGTTACAACATTGAAATGCAGAAATAAGCACTTTTCCATAAACAAGCTCTAAATCATGTTTGATGCACTCTGGATCCAATTTTTGCTGTGCTGTGTCTAGGTTGATGAAATGAACCTGTGGACAGTTTTCAGCAAGTTGCAACATTGAAATGCAGAAATAAGCACTTTTCCATAAACAAGCTCTAAATCATGTTTGATGCACTCTGGATGTCCAATTTTTGCTGTGCTGTGTCTAGTTGAGATGAAATGAACACCGTGGACAGTTTTCAGCAAGTTGCAACATTGAAATGCAGAAATAAGCACTTTTCCATAAACAAGCTCTAAATCATGTTTGATGCACTCTGGATGTCCAATTTTTTGCTGTGCTGTGTCTAGGTTGAGATGAAATGAACATTGTGGACAGTTTTCAGCAAGTTGCAACATTGAAATGCAGAAATAAGCACTTTTCCATAAACAAGCTCTAAATCATGTTTGATGCACTCTGGATGTCCATTTTTGCTGTGCTGTGTCTAGGTGAGATGAAATGAACACCGTGGACAGTTTTCAGCAAGTTGCAACATTGAAATGCAGAAATAAGCACTTTTCCATAAACAAGCTCTAAATCATGTTTGAAGCACTCTGGATAAAAAAATGTTTTTTGTTATTTTTCGAGATGTTATGAAAACACTGTAGACTGTTTTCAGCAAGTACAACATTGAAATGCAGAAATAAGCACTTTTCCATAAACAAGCTCTAAATCATGTTTGATGCACTCTGGATTCCAATTTTTGCTGTGCTGTGTCTAGGTTGAGATGAAATGAACACCGTGGACAGTTTTCAGCAAGTTGAAACATTGAAATGCAGAAATAAGCACTTTTCCATAAACAAGCTCTAAATCATGTTTGAAGCACTCTGGATAAAAAAATGTTTTTGTTATGTTTATTCGAGATGTTATGAAAACACTGTAGACTGTTTTCAGCAAGTTACAACATTGAAATGCAGAAATAAGCACTTTTCCATAAACAAGCTCTAAATCATGTTTGATGCACTCTGGATGTCCAATTTTTGCTGTGCTGTGTCTAGTTGAGATGAAATGAACACCGTGGACAGTTTTCAGCAAGTTGCAACATTGAAATGCAGAAATAAGCACTTTTCCATAAACAAGCTCTAAATCATGTTTGAAGCACTCTGGATAAAAAAATTTTTTGTTATGTTTATTCGAGATGTTATAAAACACTGTAGACTGTTTTCAGCAAGTTCAACATTGAAATGCAGAAATAAGCACTTTTCCATAAACAAGCTCTAAATCATGTTTGATGCACTCTGGATGTCCAATTTTTGCTGTGCTGTGTCTAGTTTAGATGAAATGAACCCGTGGACAGTTTTCAGCAAGTTGCAACATTGAAATCAGAAATAAGCACTTTTCCATAAACAGCTCTAAATCATGTTTGAAGCACTCTGGATAAAAAAATGTTTTTGTTATGTTTATTCGAGATGTTATGAAAACACTGTAGACTGTTTTCAGCAGCAGTTGCAACATTGAAATGCAGAAATAAGCACTTTTCCATAAACAAGCTCTAAATCATGTTTGATGCACTCTGGATGTCCAATTTTTGCTGTGCTGTGTCTAGGTTGAGGTGAAATGAACACCGTGGACAGTTTTCAGCAAGTTGCAACATTGAAATGCAGAAATAAGCACTTTTCCATAAACAAGCTCTAAATCATGTTTGATGCACTCTGGATGTCCAATTTTTGCTGTGCTGTGTCTAGTTGAGATGAAATGAACCGTGGACAGTTTTCAGCAAGTTGCAACATTGAAATGCAGAAATAAGCACTTTTCCATAAACAAGCTCTAAATCATGTTTGAAGCACTCTGGATAAAAAATGTTTTTGTTATGTTTATTCGAGATGTTATGAAAACACTGTAGACGTTTTCAGCAAGTTACAACATTGAAATGCAGAAATAAGCACTTTTCCATAAACAAGCTCTAAATCATGTTTGATGCACTCTGGATGTCCAATTTTTGCTGTGCTGTGTCTAGGTTGAGATGAAATGAACACCGTGGACAGTTTTCAGCAAGTTGCAACATTGAAATGCAGAAATAAGCACTTTTCCATAAACAAGCTCTAAATCATGTTTGAAGCACTCTGGATAAAAAATGTTTTTGTTATGTTTATTCGAGATGTTATGAAAACACTGTATGTTTTCAGCAAGTTACAACATTGAAATGCAGAAATAAGCACTTTTCCATAAACAAGCTCTAAATCATGTTTGATGCACTCTGGATGTCCAATTTTTGCTGTGCTGTGTCTAGGTTGAGATGAAATGAACACCGTGGACAGTTTTTCAGCAAGTTGCAACATTGAAATGCAGAAATAAGCACTTTTCCATAAACAAGCTCTAAATCATGTTTGAAGCACTCTGGATAAAAAATGTTTTTGTTATGTTTATTTTGAGATGTTATGAAAACACTGTAGACTGTTTTCAGCAAGTTACAACATTGAAATGCAGAAATAAGCACTTTTCCATAAACAAGCTCTAAATCATGTTTGATGCACTCTGGATGTCCATTTTTGCTGTGCTGTGTCTAGGTTGAGATGAAATGAACACCGTGGACAGTTTTCAGCAAGTTGCAACATTGAAATGCAGAAATAAGCACTTTTCCATAAACAAGCTCTAAATCATGTTTGATGCACTCTGGATGTCCAATTTTTGCTGTGCTGTGTCTAGTTGAGATGAATGAACACCGTGGACAGTTTTCAGCAAGTTGCAACATTGAAATGCAGAAATAAGCACTTTTCCATAAACAAGCTCTAAATCATGTTTGATGCACTCTGGATGTCCAATTTTTGCTGTGCTGTGTCTAGGTTGAGATGAATGAACACTGTGGACAGTTTTCAGCAAGTTGCAACATTGAAATGCAGAAATAAGCACTTTTCCATAAACAAGCTCTAAATCATGTTTGATGCACTCTGGATCCAATTTTTTTGCTGTGCTGTGTCTAGTTGAGATGAAATGACACCGTGGACAGTTTTCAGCAAGTTGCAACATTGAAATGCAGAAATAAGCACTTTTCCATAAACAAGCTCTAAATCATGTTTGATGCACTCTGGATGTCCAATTTTTGCTGTGCTGTGTCTAGTTGAGATGAAATGAACACCGTGGACAGTTTTCAGCAAGTTGCAACATTGAAATGCAGAAATAAGCACTTTTCCATAAACAAGCTCTAAATCATGTTTGAAGCACTCTGGATAAAAAATTTTTTGTTATGTTTATTCGAGATGTTATGAAACACTGTAGACTGTTTTCAGCAAGTTACAACATTGAAATGCAGAAATAAGCACTTTTCCATAAACAAGCTCTAAATCATGTTTGATGCACTCTGGATGTCCAATTTTTGCTGTGCTGTGTCTAGGTTGAGATGAAATGAACGCCGTGGACAGTTTTCACAGCAAGTTGCAACATTGAAATGCAGAAATAAGCACTTTTCCATAAACAAGCTCTAAATCATGTTTGAAGCACTCTGGATAAAAAATGTTTTTGTTATGTTTATTCGAGATGTTATGAAAACACTGTAGACTGTTTTCAGCAAGTTACAACATTGAAATGCAGAAATAAGCACTTTTCCATAAACAAGCTCTAAATCATGTTTGATGCACTCTGGATGTCCAATTTTTTGCTGTGCTGTGTCTAGTTGAGATGAAATGAACACCGTGGACAGTTTTCAGCAAGTTGCAACATTGAAATGCAGAAATAAGCACTTTTCCATAAACAAGCTCTAAATCATGTTTGAAGCACTCTGGATAAAAAATGTTTTTGTTATGTTTATTCGAGATGTTATGAAAACACTGTAGACTGTTTTCAGCAAGTTACAACATTGAAATGCAGAAATAAGTACTTTTCCATAAACAAGCTCTAAATCATGTTTGATGCACTCTGGATGTCCAATTTTTGCTGTGCTGTGTCTAGGTTGAGATGAAATGAACACCGTGGACAGTTTTCAGCAAGTTGCAACATTGAAATGCAGAAATAAGCACTTTTCCATAAACAAGCTCTAAATCATGTTTGATGCACTCTTATTGTCCAATTTTTGCTGTGCTGTGTCTAGGTTGAGATGAAATGAACACGTGGACAGTTTTCAGCAAGTTGCAACATTGAAATGCAGAAATAAGCACTTTTCCATAAACAAGCTCTAAATCATGTTTGATGCACTCTGGATGTCCAATTTTTGCTGTGCTGTGTCTAGGTTGAGATGAAATGAACACTGTGGACAGTTTTCAGCAAGTTGCAACATTGAAATGCAGAAATAAGCACTTTTCCATAAACAAGCTCTAAATCATGTTTGATGCACTCTGGATGTCCAATTTTTGCTGTGCTGTGTCTAGGTTGAGATGAAATGAACACCGTGGACAGTTTTCAGCAAGTTGCAACATTGAAATGCAGAAATAAGCACTTTTCCATAAACAAGCTCTAAATCATGTTTGATGCACTCTGGATGTCCAATTTTGCTGTGCTGTGTCTAGGTTGAGATGAAATGAACACCGTGGACAGTTTTCAGCAAGTTGCAACATTGAAATGCAGAAATAAGCACTTTTCCATAAACAAGCTCTAAATCATGTTTGAAGCACTCTGGATAAAAAATGTTTTTGTTATGTTTATTCGAGATGTTATGAAAACACTGTAGACTGTTTTCAGCAAGTTACAACATTGAAATGCAGAAATAAGCACTTTTCCATAAACAAGCTCTAAATCATGTTTGATGCACTCTGGATGTCCAATTTTTGCTGTGCTGTGTCTAGGTTGAGATGAAATGAACACCGTGGACAGTTTTCAGCAAGTTGCAACATTGAAATGCAGAAATAAGCACTTTTCCATAAACAAGCTCTAAATCATGTTTGAAGCACTCTGGATAAAAAAATTTTTGTTATGTTTATTCGAGATGTTATGAAAACACTGTAGACTGTTTTCAGCAAGTTACAACATTGAAATGCAGAAATAAGCACTTTTCCATAAACAAGCTCTAAATCATGTTTGATGCACTCTGGATGTCCAATTTTTGCTGTGCTGTGTCTAGGTTGAGATGAAATGAACACCGTGGACAGTTTTCAGCAAGTTGCAACATTGAAATGCAGAAATAAGCACTTTTCCATAAACAAGCTCTAAATCATGTTTGAAGCACTCTGGATAAAAAAATGTTTTGTTATGTTTATTCGAGATGTTATGAAAAACACTGTAGACTGTTTTCAGCAAGTTACAACATTGAAATGCAGAAATAAGCACTTTTCCATAAACAAGCTCTAAATCATGTTTGATGCACTCTGGATGTCCAATTTTTGCTGTGCTGTGTCTAGGTTGAGATGAAATGAACACCGTGGACAGTTTTCAGCAAGTTGCAACATTGAAATGCAGAAATAAGCACTTTTCCATAAACAAGCTCTAAATCATGTTTGATGCACTCTGGATGTCCAATTTTTGCTGTGCTGTGTTAGTTGAGATGAAATGAACACGTGGACAGTTTTCAGCAAGTTGCAACATTGAAATGCAGAAATAAGCACTTTTCCATAAACAAGCTCTAAATCATGTTTGATGCACTCTGGATGTCCAATTTTTGCTGTGCTGTGTCTAGGTTGAGATGAAATGAACGCTGTGGACAGTTTTCAGCAAGTTGCAACATTGAAATGCAGAAATAAGCACTTTTCCATAAACAAGCTCTAAATCATGTTTGATGCACTCTGGATGTCCAATTTTTGCTGTGCTGTGTCTAGGTTGAGATGAAATGAACACCGTGGACAGTTTTCAGCAAGTTGAAACATTGAAATGCAGAAATAAGCACTTTTCCATAAACAAGCTCTAAATCATGTTTGATGCACTCTGGATGTCCAATTTTTGCTGTGCTGTGTCTAGGTTGAGATGAAATGAACACCGTGGACAGTTTTCAGCAAGTTGCAACATTGAAATGCAGAAATAAGCACTTTTCCATAAACAAGCTCTAAATCATGTTTGAAGCACCTCTGGATAAAAAATGTTTTTGTTATGTTTATTCGAGATGTTATGAAAACACTGTAGACTGTTTTCAGCAAGTTACAAACATTGAAATGCAGAAATAAGCACTTTTCCATAAACAAGCTCTAAATCATGTTTGATGCACTCTGGATGTCCAATTTTTGCTGTGCTGTGTCTAGGTTGAGATGAAATGAACGCGTGGACAGTTTTCAGCAAGTTGCAACATTGAAATGCAGAAATAAGCACTTTTCCATAAACAAGCTCTAAATCATGTTTGAAGCACTCTGGATAAAAAAATGTTTTTGTTATGTTTATTCGAGATGTTATGAAAACACTGTAGACTGTTTTCAGCAAGTTACAACATTGAAATGCAGAAATAAGCACTTTTCCATAAACAAGCTCTAAATCATGTTTGATGCACTCTGGATGTCCAATTTTTGCTGTGCTGTGTCTAGGTTGAGATGAAATGAACACCGTGGACAGTTTTCAGCAAGTTGCAACATTGAAATGCAGAAATAAGCACTTTTCCATAAACAAGCTCTAAATCATGTTTGAAGCACTCTGGATAAAAAATGTTTTTGTTATGTTTATTCGAGATGTTATGAAAACACTGTAGACTGTTTTCAGCAAGTTACAACATTGAAATGCAGAAATAAGCACTTTTCCATAAACAAGCTCTAAATCATGTTTGATGCACTCTGGATGTCCAATTTTTGCTGTGCTGTGTCTAGGTTGAGATGAAATGAACACCGTGGACAGTTTTCAGCAAGTTGCAACATTGAAATGCAGAAATAAGCACTTTTCCATAAACAAGCTCTAAATCATGTTTGATGCACTCTGGATGTCAATTTTTGCTGTGCTGTGTCTAGGTTGAGATGAAATGAACAACGTGGACAGTTTTCAGCAAGTTGCAACATTGAAATGCAGAAATAAGCACTTTTCCATAAACAAGCTCTAAATCATGTTTGATGCACTCTGGATGTCCAATTTTTGCTGTGCTGTGTCTAGGTTGAGATGAAATGAACACTGTGGACAGTTTTCAGCAAGTTGCAACATTGAAATGCAGAAATAAGCACTTTTCCATAAACAAGCTCTAAATCATGTTTGATGCACTCTGGATGTCCAATTTTGCTGTGCTGTGTCTAGTTGAGATGAAATGAACACCGTGGACAGTTTTCAGCAAGTTGCAACATTGAAATGCAGAAATAAGCACTTTTCCATAAACAAGCTCTAAATCATGTTTGATGCACTCTGGATGTCCAATTTTTGCTGTGCTGTGTCTAGGTGAGATGAAATGAAACGTGGACAGTTTTCAGCAAGTTGCAACATTGAAATGCAGAAATAAGCACTTTTCCATAAACAAGCTCTAAATCATGTTTGAAGCACTCTGGATAAAAAAATGTTTTTGTTATGTTTATTCGAGATGTTATGAAAACACTGTAGACTGTTTTCAGCAAGTTGCAACATTGAAATGCAGAAATAAGCACTTTTCCATAAACAAGCTCTAAATCATGTTTGATGCACTCTGGATGTCCAATTTTTGCTGTGCTGTGTCTAGTTGAGATGAAATGAACACGTGGACAGTTTTCAGCAAGTTGCAACATTGAAATGCAGAAATAAGCACTTTTCCATAAACAAGCTCTAAATCATGTTTGATGCACTCTGGATGTCCAATTTTTGCTGTGCTGTGTCTAGGTTGAGATGAAATGAACACCGTGGACAGTTTTCAGCAAGTTGCAACATTGAAATGCAGAAATAAGCACTTTTCCATAAACAAGCTCTAAATCATGTTTGATGCACTCTGGATAAAAAATGTTTTTGTTATGTTTATTCGAGATGAAATGAAACACGTGTAGACGTTTTCAGCAAGTTGCAACATTGAAATGCAGAAATAAGCACTTTTCCATAAACAAGCTCTAAATCATGTTTGATGCACTCTGGATAAAAAATTTTTTGTTGTGTTATTCGAGATGTTATGAAAACACTGTGGACAGTTTTCAGCAAGTTGCAACATTGAAATGCAGAAATAAGCACTTTTCCATAAACAAGCTCTAAATCATGTTTGAAGCACTCTGGATAAAAAATTTTTGTTATGTTTATTCGAGATGTTAATGAACACTGTAGACAGTTTTCAGCAAGTTGCAACATTGAAATGCAGAAATAAGCACTTTTCCATAAACAAGCTCTAAATCATGTTTGATGCACTCTGGATGTCCAATTTTTGCTGTGCTGTGTCTAGGTTGAGATGAAATGAACCCGTGGACAGTTTTCAGCAAGTTGCAACATTGAAATGCAGAAATAAGCACTTTTCCATAAACAAGCTCTAAATCATGTTTGATGCACTCTGGATGTCAATTTTTGCTGTGCTGTGTCTAGGTTGAGATGAAATGAACACCGTGGACAGTTTTCAGCAAGTTGCAACATTGAAATGCAGAAATAAGCACTTTTCCATAAACAAGCTCTAAATCATGTTTGATGCACTCTGGATGTCCAATTTTTGCTGTGCTGTGTCTAGGTTGAGATGAAATGAACACCGTGGACAGTTTTCAGCAAGTTGCAACATTGAAATGCAGAAATAAGCACTTTTCCATAAACAAGCTCTAAATCATGTTTGATGCACTCTGGATGTCCAATTTTTGCTGTGCTGTGTCTAGGTTGAGATGAAATGAACACCGTGGACAGTTTTCAGCAAGTTGCAACATTGAAATGCAGAAATAAGCACTTTTCCATAAACAAGCTCTAAATCATGTTTGAAGCACTCTGGATAAAAAATGTTTTTGTATGTTTATTCGAGATGTTATGAAACACTGTAGACTGTTTTCAGCAAGTTACAACATTGAAATGCAGAAATAAGCACTTTTCCATAAACAAGCTCTAAATCATGTTTGATGCACTCTGGATGTCCAATTTTTGCTGTGCTGTGTCTAGGTTGAGATGAAATGAACACCGTGGACAGTTTTCAGCAAGTTGCAACATTGAAATGCAGAAATAAGCACTTTTCCATAAACAAGCTCTAAATCATGTTTGAAGCACTCTGGATAAAAAATTTTTGTTATGTTTATTCGAGATGTTATGAAAACACTGTAGACTGTTTTCAGCAAGTTACAACATTGAAATGCAGAAATAAGCACTTTTCCATAAACAAGCTCTAAATCATGTTTGATGCACTCTGGATGTCCAATTTTTGCTGTGCTGTGTCTAGGTTGAGATGAAATGAACACCGTGGACAGTTTTCAGCAAGTTGCAACATTGAAATGCAGAAATAAGCACTTTTCCATAAACAAGCTCTAAATCATGTTTGAAGCACTCTGGATAAAAAATGTTTTTGTTATGTTTATTCGAGATGTTATGAAAACACTGTAGACTGTTTTCAGCAAGTTACAACATTGAAATGCAGAAATAAGCACTTTTCCATAAACAAGCTCTAAATCATGTTTGATGCACTCTGGATGTCCAATTTTTGCTGTGCTGTGTCTAGGTTGAGATGAAATGAACACCGTGGACAGTTTTCAGCAAGTTGCAACATTGAAATGCAGAAATAAGCACTTTTCCATAAACAAGCTCTAAATCATGTTTGATGCACTCTGGATGTCCAATTTTTGCTGTGCTGTGTCTATTGAGATGAAATGAAAACACGTGGACAGTTTTCAGCAAGTTGCAACATTGAAATACAGAAAAAAGCACTTTTCCATAAACAAGCTCTAAATCATGTTTGATGCACTCTGGATGTCCAATTTTTGCTGTGCTGTGTGTCTAGGTTGAGATGAAATGAACACTGTGGACAGTTTTCAGCAAGTTGCAACATTGAAATGCAGAAATAAGCACTTTTCCATAAACAAGCTCTAAATCATGTTTGATGCACTCTGGATGTCCAATTTTGCTGTGCTGTGTCTAGGTTGAGATGAAATGAACACCGTGGACAGTTTTCAGCAAGTTGCAACATTGAAATGCAGAAATAAGCACTTTTCCATAAACAAGCTCTAAATCATGTTTGATGCACTCTGGATGTCCAATTTTTGCTGTGCTGTGTCTAGGTTGAGATGAAATGAACACCGTGGACAGTTTTCAGCAAGTTGCAACATTGAAATGCAGAAATAAGCACTTTTCCATAAACAAGCTCTAAATCATGTTTGAAGCACTCTGGATAAAAAAATGTTTTTGTTATGTTTATTCGAGATGTTATGAAAACACTGTAGACTGTTTTCAGCAAGTTACAACATTGAAATGCAGAAATAAGCACTTTTCCATAAACAAGCTCTAAATCATGTTTGATGCACTCTGGATGTCCAATTTTGCTGTGCTGTGTCTAGGTTGAGATGAAATGAACACCGTGGACAGTTTTCAGCAAGTTGCAACATTGAAATGCAGAAATAAGCACTTTTCCATAAACAAGCTCTAAATCATGTTTGATGCACTCTGGATGTCCAATTTTTGCTGTGCTGTGTCTAGGTTGAGATGAAATGAACGCCGTGGACAGTTTTCAGCAAGTTGCAACATTGAAATGCAGAAATAAGCACTTTTCCATAAACAAGCTCTAAATCATGTTTGAAGCACTCTGGATAAAAAAATGTTTTTGTTATGTTTATTCGAGATGTTATGAAAACACTGTGTAGACTGTTTTCAGCAAGTTGCAACATTGAAATGCAGAAATAAGCACTTTTCCATAAACAAGCTCTAAATCATGTTTGATGCACTCTGGATAAAAAATTTTTTGTGTGTTATGAGATGTTATGAAAACACTGTGGACAGTTGTCAGCAAGTTGAAACATTGAAATGCAGAAATAAGCACTTTTCCATAAACAAGCTCTAAATCATGTTTGAAGCACTCTGGATAAAAAAATGTTTTTGTTATGTTTATTCGAGATGTTATGAAAACACTGTAGACTGTTTTCAGCAAGTTACAACATTGAAATGCAGAAATAAGCACTTTTCCATAAACAAGCTCTAAATCATGTTTGATGCACTCTGGATGTCCAATTTTGCTGTGCTGTGTCTAGGTTGAGATGAAATGAACACCGTGGACAGTTTTCAGCAAGTTGCAACATTGAAATGCAGAAATAAGCACTTTTCCATAAACAAGCTCTAAATCATGTTTGATGCACTCTGGATGTCCAATTTTTGCTGTGCTGTGTCTAGGTTGAGATGAAATGAACACCGTGGACAGTTTTCAGCAAGTTGCAACATTGAAATGCAGAAATAAGCACTTTTCCATAAACAAGCTCTAAATCATGTTTGATGCACTCTGGATGTCCAATTTTTGCTGTGCTGTGTCTAGGTTGAGATGAAATGAACACCGTGGACAGTTTTCAGCAAGTTGCAACATTGAAATGCAGAAATAAGCACTTTTCCATAAACAAGCTCTAAATCATGTTTGAAGCACTCTGGATAAAAAATGTTTTTGTTATGTTTATTCGAGATGTTATGAAACACTGTGGACAGTTTTCAGCAAGTTGAACATTGAAATGCAGAAATAAGCACTTTTCCATAAACAAGCTCTAAATCATGTTTGATGCACTCTGGATGTCCAATTTTTGCTGTGCTGTGTCTAGGTTGAGATGAAATGAACACCGTGGACAGTTTTCAGCAAGTTGCAACATTGAAATGCAGAAATAAGCACTTTTCCATAAACAAGCTCTAAATCATGTTTGATGCACTCTGGATGTCCAATTTTTGCTGTGCTGTGTCTAGGTTGAGATGAAATGAACGCTGTGGACAGTTTTCAGCAAGTTGCAACATTGAAATGCAGAAATAAGCACTTTTCCATAAACAAGCTCTAAATCATGTTTGATGCACTCTGGATGTCCAATTTTTGCTGTGCTGTGTCTAGGTTGAGATGAAATGAACACCGTGGACAGTTTTCAGCAAGTTGCAACATTGAAATGCAGAAATAAGCACTTTTCCATAAACAAGCTCTAAATCATGTTTGAAGCACTCTGGATAAAAAATGTTTTTGTTATGTTTATTCGAGATGTTATGAAAACACTGTAGACTGTTTTCAGCAAGTTACAACATTGAAATGCAGAAATAAGCACTTTTCCATAAACAAGCTCTAAATCATGTTTGATGCACTCTGGATGTCCAATTTTTGCTGTGCTGTGTCTAGGTTGAGATGAAATGAACACCGTGGACAGTTTTCAGCAAGTTGCAACATTGAAATGCAGAAATAAGCACTTTTCCATAAACAAGCTCTAAATCATGTTTGATGCACTCTGGATGTCCAATTTTTGCTGTGCTGTGTCTAGGTTGAGATGAAATGAACACCGTGGACAGTTTTCAGCAAGTTGCAACATTGAAATGCAGAAATAAGCACTTTTCCATAAACAAGCTCTAAATCATGTTTGAAGCACTCTGGATAAAAAATTTTTTGTTATGTTTATTCGAGATGTTATGAAAACACAGTTCAGCAAGTTGAAACATTGAAATGCAGAAATAAGCACTTTTCCATAAACAAGCTCTAAATCATGTTTGATGCACTCTGGATGTCCAATTTTGCTGTGCTGTGTCTAGGTTGAGATGAAATGAACACGTGGACAGTTTTCAGCAAGTTGCAACATTGAAATGCAGAAATAAGCACTTTTCCATAAACAAGCTCTAAATCATGTTTGATGCACTCTGGATGTCCAATTTTTGCTGTGCTGTGTCTAGGTTGAGATGAAATGAACACCGTGGACAGTTTTCAGCAAGTTGCAACATTGAAATGCAGAAATAAGCACTTTTCCATAAACAAGCTCTAAATCATGTTTGAAGCACTCTGGATAAAAAATGTTTTTGTTATGTTTATTCGAGATGTTATGAAAACACTGTGGACTGTTTTCAGCAAGTTGCAACATTGAAATGCAGAAATAAGCACTTTTCCATAAACAAGCTCTAAATCATGTTTGATGCACTCTGGATAAAAAATGTTTTTGTTATGTTTATTCGAGATGTTATGAAAACACTGTGGACTGTTTTCAGCAAGTTGCAACATTGAAATGCAGAAATAAGCACTTTTCCATAAACAAGCTCTAAATCATGTTTGATGCACTCTGGATGTCCAATTTTTGCTGTGCTGTGTCTAGGTTGAGATGAAATGAACACTGTGGACAGTTTTCAGCAAGTTGCAACATTGAAATGCAGAAATAAGCACTTTTCCATAAACAAGCTCTAAATCATGTTTGATGCACTCTGGATGTCCAATTTTTGCTGTGCTGTGTCTAGGTTGAGATGAAATGAACACCGTGGACAGTTTTCAGCAAGTTGCAACATTGAAATGCAGAAATAAGCACTTTTCCATAAACAAGCTCTAAATCATGTTTGATGCACTCTGGATGTCCAATTTTTGCTGTGCTGTGTCTAGGTTGAGATGAAATGAACAACGTGGACAGTTTTCAGCAAGTTGCAACATTGAAATGCAGAAATAAGCACTTTTCCATAAACAAGCTCTAAATCATGTTTGATGCACTCTGGATGTCCAATTTTTGCTGTGCTGTGTCTAGGTTGAGATGAAATGAACCCCGTGGACAGTTTTCAGCAAGTTGCAACATTGAAATGCAGAAATAAGCACTTTTCCATAAACAAGCTCTAAATCATGTTTGAAGCACTCTGGATAAAAAAATGTTTTTGTTATGTTTATTCGAGATGTTATGAAAACACTGTAGACTGTTTTCAGCAAGTTACAACATTGAAATGCAGAAATAAGCACTTTTCCATAAACAAGCTCTAAATCATGTTTGATGCACTCTGGATGTCCAATTTTTGCTGTGCTGTGTCTAGGTTGAGATGAAATGAACACGATGGACAGTTTTCAGCAAGTTGCAACATTGAAATGCAGAATTAAGCACTTTTCCATAAACAAGCTCTAAATCATGTTTGAAGCACTCTGGATAAAAAAATGTTTTTGTTATGTTTATTCGAGATGTTATGAAAACACTGTAGACTGTTTTCAGCAAGTTACAACATTGAAATGCAGAAATAAGCACTTTTCCATAAACAAGCTCTAAATCATGTTTGATGCACTCTGGATGTCCAATTTTTGCTGTGCTGTGTCTAGGTTGAGATGAAATGAACACGTGGACAGTTTTCAGCAAGTTGCAACATTGAAATGCAGAAATAAGCACTTTTCCATAAACAAGCTCTAAATCATGTTTGATGCACTCTGGATGTCAAATTTTGCTGTGCTGTGTCTAGGTTGAGATGAAATGAACACCGTGGACAGTTTTCAGCAAGTTGCAACATTGAAATGCAGAAATAAGCACTTTTCCATAAACAAGCTCTAAATCATGTTTGATGCACTCTGGATGTCCAATTTTTGCTGTGCTGTGTCTAGGTTGAGATGAAATGAACACGTGGACAGTTTTCAGCAAGTTGCAACATTGAAATGCAGAAATAAGCACTTTTCCATAAACAAGCTCTAAATCATGTTTGATGCACTCTGGATGTCCATTTTTGCTGTGCTGTGTCTAGGTTGAGATGAAATGAACACTGTGGACAGTTTTCAGCAAGTTGCAACATTGAAATGCAGAAATAAGCACTTTTCCATAAACAAGCTCTAAATCATGTTTGAAGCACTCTGGATAAAAAAATGTTTTGTTATGTTTATTCGAGATGTTATGAAAACACTGTAGACTGTTTTCAGCAAGTTACAACATTGAAATGCAGAAATAAGCACTTTTCCATAAACAAGCTCTAAATCATGTTTGATGCACTCTGGATGTCCAATTTTTGCTGTGCTGTGTCTAGGTTGAGATGAAATGAACACCGTGGACAGTTTTCAGCAAGTTGCAACATTGAAATGCAGAAATAAGCACTTTTCCATAAACAAGCTCTAAATCATGTTTGAAGCACTCTGGATAAAAAATGTTTTTGTTATGTTTATTCGAGATGTTATGAAAACACTGTAGACGTTTTCAGCAAGTTACAACATTGAAATGCAGAAATAAGCACTTTTCCATAAACAAGCTCTAAATCATGTTTGATGCACTCTGGATGTCCAATTTTTGCTGTGCTGTGTCTAGGTTGAGATGAAATGAACACCGTGGACAGTTTTCAGCAAGTTGCAACATTGAAATGCAGAAATAAGCACTTTTCCATAAACAAGCTCTAAATCATGTTTGAAGCACTCTGGATAAAAAAATGTTTTGTTATGTTTATTCGAGATGTTATGAAAACACTGTAGACTGTTTTCAGCAAGTTACAACATTGAAATGCAGAAATAAGCACTTTTCCATAAACAAGCTCTAAATCAAGTTTGATGCACTCTGGATGTCCAATTTTTGCTGTGCTGTGTCTAGTTGAGATGAAATGAACACTGTAGACTGTTTTCAGCAAGTTACAACATTGAAATGCAGAAATAAGCACTTTTCCATAAACAAGCTCTAAATCATGTTTGAAGCACTCTGGATAAAAAAATGTTTTGTTATGTTTATTCGAGATGTTATGAAAACACTGTAGACTGTTTTCAGCAAGTTACAACATTGAAATGCAGAAATAAGCACTTTTCCATAAACAAGCTCTAAATCATGTTTGATGCACTCTGGATGTCCAATTTTTGCTGTGCTGTGTCTAGGTTGAGATGAAATGAACACCGTGGACAGTTTTCAGCAAGTTGCAACATTGAAATGCAGAAATAAGCACTTTTCCATAAACAAGCTCTAAATCATGTTTGATGCACTCTGGATGTCCAATTTTGCTGTGCTGTGTCTAGTTGAGATGAAATGAACACCGTGGACAGTTTTCAGCAAGTTGCAACATTGAAATGCAGAAATAAGCACTTTTCCATAAACAAGCTCTAAATCATGTTTGAAGCACTCTGGATAAAAAATGTTTGTTATGTTTATTCGAGATGTTATGAAAACACTGTAGACTGTTTTCAGCAAGTTACAACATTGAAATGCAGAAATAAGCACTTTTCCATAAACAAGCTCTAAATCATGTTTGATGCACTCTGGATGTCCAATTTTTGCTGTGCTGTGTCTAGGTTGAGATGAAATGAACACGTGGACAGTTTTCAGCAAGTTGCAACATTGAAATGCAGAAATAAGCACTTTTCCATAAACAAGCTCTAAATCATGTTTGATGCACTCTGGATGTCCAATTTTTGCTGTGCTGTGTCTAGGTTGAGATGAAATGAACACCGTGGACAGTTTTCAGCAAGTTGCAACATTGAAATGCAGAAATAAGCACTTTTCCATAAACAAGCTCTAAATCATGTTTGATGCACTCTGGATGTCCAATTTTGCTGTGCTGTGTCTAGTTGAGATGAAATGAACACTGTGGACAGTTTTCAGCAAGTTGCAACATTGAAATGCAGAAATAAGCACTTTTCCATAAACAAGCTCTAAATCATGTTTGATGCACTCTGGATGTCCAATTTTGCTGTGCTGTGTCTAGGTTGAGATGAAATGAACACCGTGGACAGTTTTCAGCAAGTTGCAACATTGAAATGCAGAAATAAGCACTTTTCCATAAACAAGCTCTAAATCATGTTTGAAGCACTCTGGATAAAAAATGTTTTGTTATGTTTATTCGAGATGTTATGAAAACACTGTAGACTGTTTTCAGCAAGTTACAACATTGAAATGCAGAAATAAGCACTTTTCCATAAACAAGCTCTAAATCATGTTTGATGCACTCTGGATGTCCAATTTTTGCTGTGCTGTGTCTAGGTTGAGATGAAATGAACACCGTGGACAGTTTTCAGCAAGTTGCAACATTGAAATGCAGAAATAAGCACTTTTCCATAAACAAGCTCTAAATCATGTTTGATGCACTCTGGATGTCCAATTTTGCTGTGCTTGTCTAGGTTGAGATGAAATGAACACTGTGGACAGTTTTCAGCAAGTTGCAACATTGAAATGCAGAAATAAGCACTTTTCCATAAACAAGCTCTAAATCATGTTTGATGCACTCTGGATGTCCAATTTTGCTGTGCTGTGTCTAGGTTGAGATGAAATGAACACCGTGGACAGTTTTCAGCAAGTTGCAACATTGAAATGCAGAAATAAGCACTTTTCCATAAACAAGCTCTAAATCATGTTTGATGCACTCTGGATGTCCAATTTTTGCTGTGCTGTGTCTAGGTTGAGATGAAATGAACCCGTGGACAGTTTTCAGCAAGTTGCAACATTGAAATGCAGAAATAAGCACTTTTCCATAAACAAGCTCTAAATCATGTTTGAAGCACTCTGGATAAAAAAATGTTTTTGTTATGTTTATTCGAGATGTTATGAAAACACTGTAGACTGTTTTCAGCAAGTTACAACATTGAAATGCAGAAATAAGCACTTTTCCATAAACAAGCTCTAAATCATGTTTGATGCACTCTGGATGTCCAATTTTTGCTGTGCTGTGTCTAGGTTGAGATGAAATGAACACCGTGGACAGTTTTCAGCAAGTTGCAACATTGAAATGCAGAAATAAGCACTTTTCCATAAACAAGCTCTAAATCATGTTTGAAGCACTCTGGATAAAAAAATGTTTTTGTTGTTTATTCGAGATGTTATGAAAACACTGTAGACTGTTTTCAGCAAGTTGCAACATTGAAATGCAGAAATAAGCACTTTTCCATAAACAAGCTCTAAATCATGTTTGATGCACTCTGGATAAAAATTTTTTGTTTGTTTATTCGAGATGAATGAAACACTGTGGACAGTTTTCAGCAAGTTACAACATTGAAATGCAGAAATAAGCACTTTTCCATAAACAAGCTCTAAATCATGTTTGATGCACTCTGGATGTCCAATTTTTTGCTGTGCTGTGTCCAGGTTGAGATGAAATGAACATTGTGGACAGTTTTCAGCAAGTTGCAACATTGAAATGCAGAAATAAGCACTTTTCCATAAACAAGCTCTAAATCATGTTTGATGCACTCTGGATGTCCAATTTTTGCTGTGCTGTGTCTAGGTTGAGATGAAATGAACACCGTGGACAGTTTTCAGCAAGTTGAAACATTGAAATGCAGAAATAAGCACTTTTCCATAAACAAGCTCTAAATCATGTTTGATGCACTCTGGATGTCCAATTTTTGCTGTGCTGTGTCTAGGTTGAGATGAAATGAACAACGTGGACAGTTTTCAGCAAGTTGCAACATTGAAATGCAGAAATAAGCACTTTTCCATAAACAAGCTCTAAATCATGTTTGATGCACTCTGGATGTCCAATTTTTGCTGTGCTGTGTCTAGGTTGAGATGAAATGAACGCTGTGGACAGTTTTCAGCAAGTTGAAACATTGAAATGCAGAAATAAGCACTTTTCCATAAACAAGCTCTAAATCATGTTTGAAGCACTCTGGATAAAAAATGTTTTTGTTATGTTTATTCGAGATGTTATGAAAACACTGTAGACTGTTTTCAGCAAGTTACAACATTGAAATGCAGAAATAAGCACTTTTCCATAAACAAGCTCTAAATCATGTTTGATGCACTCTGGATGTCCAATTTTTGCTGTGCTGTGTCTAGGTTGAGATGAAATGAACACCGTGGACAGTTTTCAGCAAGTTGCAACATTGAAATGCAGAAATAAGCACTTTTCCATAAACAAGCTCTAAATCATGTTTGAAGCACTCTGGATAAAAAAATGTTTTTGTTATGTTTATTCGAGATGTTATGAAAACACTGTAGACTGTTTTCAGCAAGTTACAACATTGAAATGCAGAAATAAGCACTTTTCCATAAACAAGCTCTAAATCATGTTTGATGCACTCTGGATGTCCAATTTTGCTGTGCTGTGTCTAGGTTGAGATGAAATGAACACCGTGGACAGTTTTCAGCAAGTTGAAACATTGAAATGCAGAAATAAGCACTTTTCCATAAACAAGCTCTAAATCATGTTTGAAGCACTCTGGATAAAAAAATGTTTTGTTATGTTTATTCGAGATGTTATGAAAACACTGTAGACTGTTTTCAGCAAGTTACAACATTGAAATGCAGAAATAAGCACTTTTCCATAAACAAGCTCTAAATCATGTTTGATGCACTCTGGATGTCCAATTTTTGCTGTGCTGTGTCTAGGTTGAGATGAAATGAACACCGTGGACAGTTTTCAGCAAGTTGCAACATTGAAATGCAGAAATAAGCACTTTTCCATAAACAAGCTCTAAATCATGTTTGAAGCACTCTGGATAAAAAATGTTTTTGTTATGTTTATTCGAGATGTTATGAAAACACTGTGACTGTTTTCAGCAAGTTACAACATTGAAATGCAGAAATAAGCACTTTTCCATAAACAAGCTCTAAATCATGTTTGATGCACTCTGGATGTCCAATTTTTGCTGTGCTGTGTCTAGGTTGAGATGAAATGAACACCGTGGACAGTTTTCAGCAAGTTGCAACATTGAAATGCAGAAATAAGCACTTTTCCATAAACAAGCTCTAAATCATGTTTGATGCACTCTGGATGTCCAATTTTTGCTGTGCTGTGTCTAGGTTGAGATGAAATGAACACCGTGGACAGTTTTCAGCAAGTTGCAACATTGAAATGCAGAAATAAGCACTTTTCCATAAACAAGCTCTAAATCATGTTTGAAGCACTCTGGATAAAAAAATGTTTTGTTATGTTTATTCGAGATGTTATGAAACACTGTAGACTGTTTTCAGCAAGTTACAACATTGAAATGCAGAAATAAGCACTTTTCCATAAACAAGCTCTAAATCATGTTTGATGCACTCTGGATGTCCATTTTTGCTGTGCTGTGTCTAGGTTGAGATGAAATGAACACCGTGGACAGTTTTCAGCAAGTTGCAACATTGAAATGCAGAAATAAGCACTTTTCCATAAACAAGCTCTAAATCATGTTTGAAGCACTCTGGATAAAAAATGTTTTGTTATGTTTATTCGAGATGTTATGAAAACACTGTAGACTGTTTTCAGCAAGTTACAACATTGAAATGCAGAAATAAGCACTTTTCCATAAACAAGCTCTAAATCATGTTTGATGCACTCTGGATATCCAATTTTTGCTGTGCTGTGTCTAGGTTGAGATGAAATGAACACCGTGGACAGTTTTCAGCAAGTTGCAACATTGAAATGCAGAAATAAGCACTTTTCCATAAACAAGCTCTAAATCATGTTTGAAGCACTCTGGATAAAAAATGTTTTTGTTATGTTTATTCGAGATGTTATGAAAACACTGTAGACTGTTTTCAGCAAGTTACAACATTGAAATGCAGAAATAAGCACTTTTCCATAAACAAGCTCTAAATCATGTTTGATGCACTCTGGATGTCCAATTTTTGCTGTGCTGTGTCTAGGTTGAGATGAAATGAACACCGTGGACAGTTTTCAGCAAGTTGCAACATTGAAATGCAGAAATAAGCACTTTTCCATAAACAAGCTCTAAATCATGTTTGAAGCACTCTGGATAAAAAATGTTTTGTTATGTTTATTCGAGATGTTATGAAACACTGTAGACTGTTTTCAGCAAGTTACAACATTGAAATGCAGAAATAAGCACTTTTCCATAAACAAGCTCTAAATCATGTTTGATGCACTCTGGATGTCCAATTTTTGCTGTGCTGTGTCTAGGTTGAGATGAAATGAACACCGTGGACAGTTTTCAGCAAGTTGCAACATTGAAATGCAGAAATAAGCACTTTTCCATAAACAAGCTCTAAATCATGTTTGATGCACTCTGGATGTCCAATTTTTGCTGTGCTGTGTCTAGGTTGAGATGAAATGAACAACGTGGACAGTTTTCAGCAAGTTGCAACATTGAAATGCAGAAATAAGCACTTTTCCATAAACAAGCTCTAAATCATGTTTGATGCACTCTGGATGTCCAATTTTTGCTGTGCTGTGTCTAGGTTGAGATGAAATGAACGCTGTGGACAGTTTTCAGCAAGTTGAAACATTGAAATGCAGAAATAAGCACTTTTCCATAAACAAGCTCTAAATCATGTTTGAAGCACTCTGGATAAAAAAATGTTTTTGTTATGTTTATTCGAGATGTTATGAAAACACTGTAGACTGTTTTCAGCAAGTTACAACATTGAAATGCAGAAATAAGCACTTTTCCATAAACAAGCTCTAAATCATGTTTGATGCACTCTGGATGTCCAATTTTGCTGTGCTGTGTCTAGGTTGAGATGAAATGAACACCGTGGACAGTTTTCAGCAAGTTGAAACATTGAAATGCAGAAATAAGCACTTTTCCATAAACAAGCTCTAAATCATGTTTGAAGCACCTCTGGATAAAAAAATTGTTTTTGTGTGTTTATTCGAGATGTTATGAAAACACTGTAGACTGTTTCAGCAAGTTAACATTGAAATGCAGAAATAAGCACTTTTCCATAAACAAGCTCTAAATCATGTTTGATGCACTCTGGATGTCCAATTTTGCTGTGCTGGTCTAGGTTGAGATGAAATGAACACCGTGGACAGTTTTCAGCAAGTTGAAACATTGAAATGCAAAAATAAGCACTTTTCCATAAACAAGCTCTAAATCATGTTTGAAGCACCTCTGGATAAAAAAATGTTTTTGTATGTTTATTCGAGATGTTATGAAAACACTGTAGACTGTTTTCAGCAAGTTACAACATTGAAATGCAGAAATAAGCACTTTTCCATAAACAAGCTCTAAATCATGTTTGATGCACTCTGGATGTCCAATTTTGCTGTGCTGTGTCTAGGTTGAGATGAAATGAACGCCGTGGACAGTTTTCAGCAAGTTGCAACATTGAAATGCAGAAATAAGCACTTTTCCATAAACAAGCTCTAAATCATGTTTGAAGCACTCTGGATAAAAAATTTTTGTTATGTTTATTCGAGATGTTATGAAAACACTGTAGACTGTTTCAGCAAGTTACAACATTGAAATGCAGAAATAAGCACTTTTCCATAAACAAGCTCTAAATCATGTTTGATGCACTCTGGATGTCCAATTTTTGCTGTGCTGTGTCTAGGTTGAGATGAAATGAACACGTGGACAGTTTTCAGCAAGTTGCAACATTGAAATGCAGAAATAAGCACTTTCCATAAACAAGCTCTAAATCATGTTTGAAGCACTCTGGATAAAAAATGTTTTTGTTATGTTTATTCGAGATGTTATGAAAACACTGTAGACTGTTTTCAGCAAGTTACAACATTGAAATGCAGAAATAAGCACTTTTCCATAAACAAGCTCTAAATCATGTTTGATGCACTCTGGATGTCCAATTTTTGCTGTGCTGTGTCTATTGAGATGAAATGAACAACGTGGACAGTTTTCAGCAAGTTGAAACATTGAAATGCAGAAATAAGCGCTTTTCCATAAACAAGCTCTAAATCATGTTTGATGCACTCTGGATGTCCAATTTTTGCTGTGCTGGTCTAGGTGAGATGAAATGAAAACGTGGACAGTTTTCAGCAAGTTGAAACATTGAAATGCAGAAATAAGCACTTTTCCATAAACAAGCTCTAAATCATGTTTGATGCACTCTGGATGTCAATTTTTGCTGTGCCTGTGTCTAGGTTGAGATGAAATGAACGCCGTGGACAGTTTGTCAGCAAGTTGCAACATTGAAATGCAGGAAGAATAAGCACTTTTCCCATAAACAAGCTCTAAATCATGTTTGAGCACTCTGGATGTCCCCAATTTTTGCTGTGATGTTGTCTAGGTTGAGATGAAATGAACACGTGACAGTTTTCAGCAAGTTGCAACATTGAAATGCAGAAATAAGCACTTTTCCATAAACAAGCTCTAATCATGTTTGATGCACTCTGGATGTCCAATTTTTGCTGTGCTGTGTCTAGGTTGAGATTGAAATGACACCCGTGGACAGTTTTCAGCAAGTTGCAACATTGGAAATGCAGAAATAAGCACTTTTCCATAAACAAGCTCTAATCATGTTTGATGCATCTGGATGTCCACTTTTTGCTGTGCTGTGTCTAGGTTTGAGATGAAATGGAACAGCCTGTGGACAGTTTTCAGCAAGTTGAAACATTGAAATGCAGAAATAAGCACTTTTCCATAAACAAGCTCTAAATCATGTTTGATGCACTCTGGATGTCCAATTTTTGCTGTGCTGTGTCTAGGTTGAGATGAAATGAACACGCCGTGGACAGTTTTCAGCAAGTTGCAACATTGAAATGCAGAAACTAAGCACTTTTCCATAACACAAGCTCTAAATCATGTTTGAAGCACTCTGGATAAAAAAATGTTTTGTTATGTTTATTCGAGATGTTATGAAACACTGTAGACTGTTTTCAGCAAGTTAAACATTGAAATGCAGAAATAAGCACTTTTCCATAAACAAGCTCTAAATCATGTTTGATGCACTCTGGATACCAATTTTGCTGTGCTGTGTCTAGGTTGAGATGAAATGAACACCGTGGACAGTTTTCAGCAAGTTGCAACATTGAAATGCAGAAATAAGCACTTTTCCATAAACAAGCTCTAAATCATGTTTGATGCACTCTGGATGTCCAATTTTGCTGTGCTGTGTCTAGTTGAGATGAAATGAACGCCGTGGACAGTTTTCAGCAAGTTGCAACATTGAAATGCAGAAATAAGCACTTTTCCATAAACAAGCTCTAAATCATGTTTGAAGCACTCTGGATCAATTGTTTTTGTTATGTTATCGATGTTATGAAACACTGTAGACTGTTTTCAGCAAGTTGCAACATTGAAATGCAGAAATAAGCACTTTTCCATAAACAAGCTCTAAATCATGTTTGATGCACTCTGGATAAAAAATTTTTGTTATGTTTATTCGAGATGAAATGAAAACACCGTGACAGTTTTCAGCAAGTTGAACATTGAAATGCAAAATAAGCACTTTTCATAAACAAGCTCTAAATCATGTTTGAAGCACTCTGGATAAAAAAAGTTTTTGTTATGTTTATTCGAGATGTTATGAAAACACTGTAGACTGTTTCAGCAAGTTACAACATTGAAATGCAGAAATAAGCACTTTTCCATAAACAAGCTCTAAATCATGTTTGATGCACTCTGGATTCCAATTTTGCGTGTTGCTGTTCTAGGTTGAGATGAAATGAACACCGTGGACAGTTTTCAGCAAGTGAAACATTGAAATGCAGAAATAAGCACTTTCCATAAACAAGCTCTAAATCATGTTTGATGCACTCTGGATGTCCAATTTTTGCTGTGTGCTGTGTCTAGGTTGAGATGAAATGAACACGTGGACAGTTTTCAGCAAGTTGCAACATTGAAATGCAGAAATAAGCACTTTTCCATAAACAAGCTCTAAATCATGTTTGATGCACTCTGGATGTCCAATTTTTGCTGTGCTGTGTCTAGGTTGAGATGAAATGACACCTGTGGACAGTTTTCAGCAAGTTGCAACATTGAAATGCAGAAATAAGCACTTTTCCATAAACAAGCTCTAAATCATGTTTGATGCACTCTGGATAAAAAAATTTTTTTGTTATGTTTATTCGAGATGTTATGAAACACACTGTGGAAGTTTTCAGCAAGTTGAAACATTGAAATGCAGAAATAAGCACTTTTCCATAAACAAGCTCTAAATCATGTTTGAAGCACTCTGGATAAAAAATGTTTTTGTTATTTATTCGAGATGTTTATGAAACACCTGTAGACTGTTTTCAGCAAGTTACAACATGAAATGCAGAAATAAGCACTTTTCCATAAACAAGCTCTAAATCATGTTTGATGCACTCTGGATGTCCATTTTTGCTGTGCTGTGTCTAGGTTGAGATGAAATGAACACCGTGGACAGTTTTCAGCAAGTTGAAACATTGAAATGCAGAAATAAGCACTTTTCCATAAACAAGCTCTAAATCATTGATGCACTCTGGATGTCCAATTTTGCTGTGCGTGTCTAGGTTGAGATGAAATGAACACGTGGATAGTTTTCAGCAAGTGCAACATTGAAATGCAGAAATAAGCACTTTTCCATAAACAAGCTCTAAATCATGTTTGATGCACTCTGGATAAAAAATGTTTTGTTATTGTTATTCGAGGATGTTATGAAAAACACTGTGGACTGTTTTCG
>NW_022262048.1:0-23166 GCF_002021735.2 Oncorhynchus kisutch
TGTTTGATGCACTCTGGATGTCCAATGTTGCTGTGCTGTGTCTAGGTTGAGATGAAATGAACCCGTGGACCAGTTTCAGCAAGTTAAACATTGAAATGCAAAATAACGACTTTTCCATAAACAAGCTCTAATCATGTTTGATGCACTCTGGATAAAAATGTTTTGGTTGTTTTATTCGAGATGTTATGAACACCTGTGGACTGTTTTCAGCAAGTTACAACATTGAAATGCAGAAATAAGCACTTTTCCATAAACAAGCTCTAAATCATGTTTGATGCACTCTGGATATCCTTTTTTGCTGTGCTGTGTCTAGTTGAGATGAAATGAACGCCGTGGACAGTTTTCAGCAAGTTGCAACATTGAAATGCAGAAATAAGCACTTTTCCATAAACAAGCTCTAAATCATGTTTGAAGCACTCTGGAATAAAAGTTTTTGTGTTTGTTTTGTTTATTTTCGAGATGTATGATGTAGTTTTCAGCAAGTTACAACATTGAAATGCAGAAATAAGCACTTTTCCATAACAAGCTCTAAATCATGTTTGATGCACTCTGGATTCCAATTTTTGCTGTGCTGTGTCTAGTTGAGATGAAATGAACACCGTGGACAGTTTTCAGCAAGTTGCAACATTGAAATGCAGAAATAAGCACTTTTCCATAAACAAGCTCTAAATCATGTTTGAAGCACTCTGGATAAAAATGTTTTGTTATGTTTATCTATTCGAGATGTTATGAAAACACTGTAGACTGTTTTCAGCAAGTTACAACATTGAAATGCAGAAATAAGCACTTTTCCATAAACAGCTCTAAATCATGTTTGATGCACTCTGGATTCCAATTTTTGCTGTGCTGTGTCTAGTTGAGATGAAATGAACACCGTGACAGTTTTCAGCAAGTTGCACAACATTGAAATGCAGAAATAAGCACTTTTCCATAAACAAGCTCTAAATCATGTTTGATGCACTCTGGATGTCAATTTTTGCTGTGCTGTGTCTAGTTGAGATGAAATGAACGCCGTGTAGTTTTCAGCAAGTTGCAACATTGAAATGCAGAAATAAGCACTTTTCCATAAACAAGCTCTAAATCATGTTTGAAGCACTCTGGATATCCAATTTTTGCTGTGCCTGTCTAGGTTAAGAAATGAACACCGTGGACAGTTTTCAGCAAGTTGCAACATTGAAATGCAGAAATAAGCACTTTTCCATAAACAAGCTCTAAATCATGTTTGAAGCACTCTGGATAAAAAATGTTTTTGTTATGTTATTCGAGATTTATGAAACACTGTAGACTGTTTTCAGCAATTACAACATTGAAATGCAGAAATAAGCACTTTTCCATAAACAAGCTCTAAATCATGTTTGATGCACTCTGGATCCAATTTTTGCTGTGCTGTGTCTAGTTGAGATGAAATGAACACCGTGGACAGTTTTCAGCAAGTGCAACATTGAAATGCAGAAATAAGCACTTTTTTCCATAAACAAGCTCTAAATCATGTTTGAAGCACTCTGGATAAAAAAATTTTTGTTATGTTTATTCGAGATGTTATGAACACTGTGAGACGTTTTTCAGCAAGTTGCAACATTGAAATGCAGAAATAAGCACTTTTCCATAAACAAGCTCTAAATCATTTGAAGCACTCTGGATGATCCAATTTTGCTGTGCTGTGTCTAGTTTGAGATGAAATGAACGCCGTGGACTGTTTTCAGCAAGTTAAACATTGAAATGCAGAAATAAGCACTTTTCCATAAACAAGCTCTAAATCATGTTTGATGCACTCTGGATGTTCCAATTTTTGCTGTGCTGTTTCTAGTTGAGATGAAATGAACCCGTGGACATTTTCAGCAAGTTACAACATTGAAATGCAGAAATAAGCACTTTTCCATAAACAAGCTCTAAATCATGTTTGATGCACTCTGGATATCCAATTTTGCTGTGCTGTGTCTAGTTGAGATGAATGAACACCGTGGACAGTTTTCAGCAAGTTGCAACATTGAAATGCAGAAATAAGCACTTTTCCATAAACAAGCTCTAAATCATGTTTGAAGCACTCTGGATAAAAATGTTTTTGTATGTTTCTTCGAGATTTATGAAAAACACTGTAGACTTTTTCAGCAAGTTACAACATTGAAATGCAGAAATAAGCACTTTTCCATAAACAAGCTCTAAATCATGTTTGAAGCACTCTGGATAAAAAATTTTTTGTTGTTTTTTCGAGATGTTATGAAACACTGTACACAGTTTTCAGCAAGTTCAACATTGAAATGCAGAAATAAGCACTTTTCCATAAACAAGCTCTAAATCATGTTTGAAGCACTCTGGATAAAAAATTTTTGTGTTATGTTTATTCGAGATGTTATGAAACACTGTGGACTGTTTTCAGCAAGTTACAACATTGAAATGCAGAAATAAGCACTTTTCCATAAACAAGCTCTAAATCATGTTTGATGCACTCTGGATGTCCAATTTTTGCTGTGCTGTGTCTAGGTTGAGATGAAATGAACGCCGTGGACAGTTTTCAGCAAGTTGCAACATTGAAATGCAGAAATAAGCACTTTTCCATAAACAAGCTCTAAATCATGTTTGAAGCACTCTGGATAAAAAAATGTTTTTGTTATGTTTATTCGAGATGTTATGAAACACTGTAGACTGTTTTCAGCAAGTTACAACATTGAAATGCAGAAATAAGCACTTTTCCATAAACAAGCTCTAAATCATGTTTGATGCACTCTGGATGTCCAATTTTTGCTGTGCTGTGTCTAGTTGAGATGAAATGAACGCCGTGGACAGTTTTCAGCAAGTTGCAACATTGAAATGCAGAAATAAGCACTTTTCCATAAACAAGCTCTAAATCATGTTTGATGCACTCTGGATGTCCAATTTTTGTGCTGTGTCTATTGAGATGAAATGAACACCGTGGACAGTTTTCAGCAAGTTGCAACATTGAAATGCAGAAATAAGCACTTTTCCATAAACAAGCTCTAAATCATGTTTGATGCACTCTGGATGTCCAATTTTGCTGTGCTGTGTCTAGTTGAGATGAAATGAACACCGTGGACAGTTTTCAGCAAGTTGCAACATTGAAATGCAGAAATAAGCACTTTTCCATAAACAAGCTCTAAATCATGTTTGAAGCACTCTGGATAAAACAATTTTTTGTTATGTTTATTCGAGATGTTATGAAACACTGTAGACTGTTTTCAGCAAGTTGCAACATTGAAATGCAGAAATAAGCACTTTTCCATAAACAAGCTCTAAATCATGTTTGAAGCACTCTGGATGTCCAATGTTTTTGCTGTGTGTGTCTAGTTGAGATGAAATGAACGCCGTGGACAGTTTTCAGCAAGTTGCAACATTGAAATGCAAATAAGCACTTTTCCATAAACAAGCTCTAAATCATGTTTGAAGCACTCTGGATAAAAAATGTTTTTGTTATGTTTATTCGAGATGTTATGAAAACACTGTAGACTGTTTTCAGCAAGTTACAACATTGAAATGCAGAAATAAGCACTTTTCCATAAACAAGCTCTAAATCATGTTTGATGCACTCTGGATGTCCAATTTTTGCTGTGCTGTGTCTAGTTGAGATGAAATGAACACCGTGGACAGTTTTCAGCAAGTTGCAACATTGAAATGCAGAAATAAGCACTTTTCCATAAACAAGCTCTAAATCATGTTTGAAGCACTCTGGATAAAAAATGTTTTTGTTATGTTTATTCGAGATGTTATGAAAACACTGTAGACTGTTTTCAGCAAGTTACAACATTGAAATGCAGAAATAAGCACTTTTCCATAAACAAGCTCTAAATCATGTTTGATGCACTCTGGATATCCAATTTTTGTGTTGTGTCTATTGAGATGAAATGAAAACCGTGGACAGTTTTCAGCAAGTTGCAACATTGAAATGCAGAAATAAGCACTTTTCCATAAACAAGCTCTAAATCATGTTTGATGCACTCTGGATATCCAATTTTTGCTGTGCTGTGTCTAGTTGAGATGAAATGAACGCCGTGGACAGTTTTCAGCAAGTTGCAACATTGAAATGCAGAAATAAGCACTTTTCCATAAACAAGCTCTAAATCATGTTTGAAGCACTCTGGATAAAAAAATGTTTTTGTTATGTTTATTCGAGATGTTATGAAAACACTGTAGACTGTTTTCAGCAAGTTACAACATTGAAATGCAGAAATAAGCACTTTTCCATAAACAAGCTCTAAATCATGTTTGATGCACTCTGGATGTCCAATTTTTGCTGTGCTGTGTCTAGTTGAGATGAAATGAACGCCGTGGACAGTTTTCAGCAAGTTGCAACATTGAAATGCAGAAATAAGCACTTTTCCATAAACAAGCTCTAAATCATGTTTGATACACTCTGGATGTCCAAACTCTTTGCTGTCTGTGTCTAGGTTGAGATGAAATGAACGCCGTGGACAGTTTTCAGCAAGTTGCAACATTGAAATGCAGAAATAAGCACTTTTCCATAAACAAGCTCTAAATCATGTTTGAAGCACTCTGGATAAAAAATGTTTTGTTATGTTTATTCGAGATGTTATGAAAACACTGTAGACTGTTTTCAGCAAGTTACAACATTGAAATGCAGAAATAAGCACTTTTCCATAAACAAGCTCTAAATCATGTTTGATGCACTCTGGATATCCAATTTTTGCTGTGCTGTGTCTAGTTGAGATGAAATGAACACCGTGGACAGTTTTCAGCAAGTTGCAACATTGAAATGCAGAAATAAGCACTTTTCCATAAACAAGCTCTAAATCATGTTTGATGCACTCTGGATGTCCAATTTTTTGTTGTGTTTAGTTCGAGATGAAATGAACACCGTGGACAGTTTTCAGCAAGTTGCAACATTGAAATGCAGAAATAAGCACTTTTCCATAAACAAGCTCTAAATCATGTTTGAAGCACTCTGGATATCCAATTT
This sequence comes from Oncorhynchus kisutch, assembly GCF_002021735.2. Classification (NCBI taxonomy): domain Eukaryota; kingdom Metazoa; phylum Chordata; class Actinopteri; order Salmoniformes; family Salmonidae; genus Oncorhynchus; species Oncorhynchus kisutch. The sequence goes on from NW_022262048.1 coordinate 4,931, forward strand.
TTGCTGTGCTGTGTCTAGGTTGAGATGAATGAACACTGTAGACTGTTTTCAGCAAGTTGCAACATTGAAATGCAGAAATAAGCACTTTTCCATAAACAAGCTCTAAATCATGTTTGATGCACTCTGGATGTCCAATTTTTGCTGTGCTGTGTCTAGTTGAGATGAAATGAACGCCGTGGACAGTTTTCAGCAAGTTGCAACATTGAAATGCAGAAATAAGCACTTTTCCATAAACAAGCTCTAAATCATGTTTGAAGCACTCTGGATAAAAAATGTTTTTGTTATGTTTATTCGAGATGTTATGAAAACACTGTAGACTGTTTTCAGCAAGTTACAACATTGAAATGCAGAAATAAGCACTTTTCCATAAACAAGCTCTAAATCATGTTTGATGCACTCTGGATGTCCAATTTTTGCTGTGCTGTGTCTAGTTGAGATGAAATGAACACCGTGGACAGTTTTCAGCAAGTTGCAACATTGAAATGCAGAAATAAGCACTTTTCCATAAACAAGCTCTAAATCATGTTTGAAGCACTCTGGATAAAAAATGTTTTGCTGTTATGTTTATTCGAGATGTTATGAAAACACTGTAGACTGTTTTCAGCAAGTTGCAACATTGAAATGCAGAAATAAGCACTTTTCCATAAACAAGCTCTAAATCATGTTTGATGCACTCTGGATGTCCAATTTTTGCTGTGCTGTGTCTAGGTTGAGATGAAATGAACGCCGTGGACAGTTTTCAGCAAGTTGCAACATTGAAATGCAGAAATAAGCACTTTTCCATAAACAAGCTCTAAATCATGTTTGAAGCACTCTGGATAAAAAATGTTTTTGTTATGTTTATTCGAGATGTTATGAAAACACTGTAGACTGTTTTCAGCAAGTTACAACATTGAAATGCAGAAATAAGCACTTTTCCATAAACAAGCTCTAAATCATGTTTGATGCACTCTGGATATCCAATTTTTGCTGTGCTGTGTCTAGGTTGAGATGAAATGAACACCGTGGACAGTTTTCAGCAAGTTGCAACATTGAAATGCAGAAATAAGCACTTTTCCATAAACAAGCTCTAAATCATGTTTGAAGCACTCTGGATGTCCAATTTTTGCTGTGCTGTGTCTAGGTTGAGATGAAATGAACGCCGTGGACAGTTTTCAGCAAGTTGCAACATTGAAATGCAGAAATAAGCACTTTTCCATAAACAAGCTCTAAATCATGTTTGAAGCACTCTGGATAAAAAATTTTTTTGTTATGTTTATTCGAGATGTTATGAAAACACTGTAGACTGTTTTCAGCAAGTTACAACATTGAAATGCAGAAATAAGCACTTTTCCATAAACAAGCTCTAAATCATGTTTGATGCACTCTGGATGTCCAATTTTTGCTGTGCTGTGTCTAGTTGAGATGAAATGAACGCCGTGGACAGTTTTCAGCAAGTTGCAACATTGAAATGCAGAAATAAGCACTTTTCCATAAACAAGCTCTAAATCATGTTTGAAGCACTCTGGATAAAAAATGTTTTTGTTATGTTTATTCGAGATGTTATGAAAACACTATAGACTGTTTTCAGCAAGTTACAACAATGAAATGCAGAAATAAGCACTTTTCCATAAACAAGCTCTAAATCATGTTTGATGCACTCTGGATGTCCAATTTTTGCTGTGCTGTGTCTAGGTTGAGATGAAATGAACGCCGTGGACAGTTTTCAGCAAGTTGCAACATTGAAATGCAGAAATAAGCACTTTTCCATAAACAAGCTCTAAATAATGTTTGTTGCACTCTGGATGTCCAATTTTTGCTGTGCTGTGTCTAGTTGAGATGAAATGAACACCGTGGATAGTTTTCAGCAAGTTGCAACATTGAAATGCAGAAATAAGCACTTTTCCATAAACAAGCTCTAAATCATGTTTGAAGCACTCTGGATAAAAAATGTTTTTGTTATGTTTATTCGAGATGTTATGAAAACACTGTAGACTGTTTTCAGCAAGTTACAACATTGAAATGCAGAAATAAGCACTTTTCCATAAACAAGCTCTAAATCATGTTTGATGCACTCTGGATGTCCAATTTTTGCTGTGCTGTGTCTAGGTTGAGATGAAATGAACACCGTGGACAGTTTTCAGCAAGTTGCAACATTGAAATGCAGAAATAAGCACTTTTCCATAAACAAGCTCTAAATCATGTTTGATGCACTCTGGATGTCCAATTTTTGCTGTGCTGTGTCTAGGTTGAGATGAAATGAACGCCGTGGACAGTTTTCAGCAAGTTGCAACATTGAAATGCAGAAATAAGCACTTTTCCATAAACAAGCTCTAAATCATGTTTGAAGCACTCTGGATAAAAAATGTTTTTGTTATGTTTATTCGAGATGTTATGAAAACACTGTAGACTGTTTTCAGCAAGTTACAACATTGAAATGCAGAAATAAGCACTTTTCCATAAACAAGCTCTAAATCATGTTTGATGCACTCTGGATGTCCAATTTTTGCTGTGCTGTGTCTAGGTTGAGATGAAATGAACGCCGTGGACAGTTTTCAGCAAGTTGCAACATTGAAATGCAGAAATAAGCACTTTTCCATAAACAAGCTCTAAATCATGTTTGAAGCACTCTGGATAAAAAATGTTTTTGTTATGTTTATTCGAGATGTTATGAAAACACTGTAGACTGTTTTCAGCAAGTTACAACATTGAAATGCAGAAATAAGCACTTTTCCATAAACAAGCTCTAAATCATGTTTGATGCACTCTGGATGTCCAATTTTTGCTGTGCTGTGTCTAGTTGAGATGAAATGAACACCGTGGACAGTTTTCAGCAAGTTGCAACATTGAAATGCAGAAATAAGCACTTTTCCATAAACAAGCTCTAAATCATGTTTGATGCACTCTGGATGTCCAATTTTTGCTGTGCTGTGTCTAGTTGAGATGAAATGAACACCGTGGACAGTTTTCAGCAAGTTGCAACATTGAAATGCAGAAATAAGCACTTTTCCATAAACAAGCTCTAAATCATGTTTGAAGCACTCTGGATAAAAAATTTTTGTTATGTTTATTCGAGATGTTATGAAAACACTGTAGACTGTTTTCAGCAAGTTACAACATTGAAATGCAGAAATAAGCACTTTTCCATAAACAAGCTCTAAATCATGTTTGATGCACTCTGGATGTCCAATTTTTGCTGTGCTGTGTCTAGTTGAGATGAAATGAACGCCGTGGACAGTTTTCAGCAAGTTGCAACATTGAAATGCAGAAATAAGCACTTTTCCATAAACAAGCTCTAAATCATGTTTGATGCACTCTGGATAAAAATTTTTGTTGTGTGTTATTCGAGATGTTATGAAAACACTGTAGACTGTTTTCAGCAAGTTGCAACATTGAAATGCAGAAATAAGCACTTTTCCATAAACAAGCTCTAAATCATGTTTGATGCACTCTGGATGTCCAATTTTTGCTGTGCTGTGTCTAGTTGAGATGAAATGAACACCGTGGACAGTTTTCAGCAAGTTGCAACATTGAAATGCAGAAATAAGCACTTTTCCATAAACAAGCTCTAAATCATGTTTGATGCACTCTGGATGTCCAATTTTTGCTGTGCTGTGTCTAGTTGAGATGAAATGAACGCCGTGGACAGTTTTCAGCAAGTTGCAACATTGAAATGCAGAAATAAGCACTTTTCCATAAACAAGCTCTAAATCATGTTTGAAGCACTCTGGATAAAAAATGTTTTTGTTATGTTTATTCGAGATGTTATGAAAACACTGTAGACTGTTTTCAGCAAGTTACAACATTGAAATGCAGAAATAAGCACTTTTCCATAAACAAGCTCTAAATCATGTTTGATGCACTCTGGATGTCCAATTTTTGCTGTGCTGTGTCTAGTTGAGATGAAATGAACACCGTGGACAGTTTTCAGCAAGTTGCAACATTGAAATGCAGAAATAAGCACTTTTCCATAAACAAGCTCTAAATCATGTTTGATGCACTCTGGATGTCCAATTTTTGCTGTGCTGTGTCTAGTTGAGATGAAATGAACACCGTGGACAGTTTTCAGCAAGTTGCAACATTGAAATGCAGAAATAAGCACTTTTCCATAAACAAGCTCTAAATCATGTTTGAAGCACTCTGGATAAAAAATGTTTTTGTTATGTTTATTCGAGATGTTATGAAAACACTGTAGACTGTTTTCAGCAAGTTACAACATTGAAATGCAGAAATAAGCACTTTTCCATAAACAAGCTCTAAATCATGTTTGATGCACTCTGGATGTCCAATTTTTGCTGTGCTGTGTCTAGGTTGAGATGAAATGAACACCGTGGACAGTTTTCAGCAAGTTGCAACATTGAAATGCAGAAATAAGCACTTTTCCATAAACAAGCTCTAAATCATGTTTGATGCACTCTGGATGTCCAATTTTTGCTGTGCTGTGTCTAGTTGAGATGAAATGAACACCGTGGACAGTTTTCAGCAAGTTGCAACATTGAAATGCAGAAATAAGCACTTTTCCATAAACAAGCTCTAAATCATGTTTGAAGCACTCTGGATAAAAAATGTTTTTGTTATGTTTATTCGAGATGTTATGAAAACACTGTAGACTGTTTTCAGCAAGTTACAACATTGAAATGCAGAAATAAGCACTTTTCCATAAACAAGCTCTAAATCATGTTTGATGCACTCTGGATGTCCAATTTTTGCTGTGCTGTGTCTAGTTGAGATGAAATGAACACCGTGGACAGTTTTCAGCAAGTTGCAACATTGAAATGCAGAAATAAGCACTTTTCCATAAACAAGCTCTAAATCATGTTTGATGCACTCTGGATGTCCAATTTTTGCTGTGCTGTGTCTAGTTGAGATGAAATGAACACCGTGGACAGTTTTCAGCAAGTTGCAACATTGAAATGCAGAAATAAGCACTTTTCCATAAACAAGCTCTAAATCATGTTTGAAGCACTCTGGATAAAAAATGTTTTTGTTATGTTTATTCGAGATGTTATGAAAACACTGTAGACTGTTTTCAGCAAGTTACAACATTGAAATGCAGAAATAAGCACTTTTCCATAAACAAGCTCTAAATCATGTTTGATGCACTCTGGATGTCCAATTTTTGCTGTGCTGTGTCTAGTTGAGATGAAATGAACGCCGTGGACAGTTTTCAGCAAGTTGCAACATTGAAATGCAGAAATAAGCACTTTTCCATAAACAAGCTCTAAATCATGTTTGAAGCACTCTGGATAAAAAATGTTTTTGTTATGTTTATTCGAGATGTTATGAAAACACTGTAGACTGTTTTCAGCAAGTTACAACATTGAAATGCAGAAATAAGCACTTTTCCATAAACAAGCTCTAAATCATGTTTGATGCACTCTGGATGTCCAATTTTTGCTGTGCTGTGTCTAGTTGAGATGAAATGAACGCCGTGGACAGTTTTCAGCAAGTTGCAACATTGAAATGCAGAAATAAGCACTTTTCCATAAACAAGCTCTAAATCATGTTTGAAGCACTCTGGATAAAAAATGTTTTTGTTATGTTTATTCGAGATGTTATGAAAACACTGTAGACTGTTTTCAGCAAGTTACAACATTGAAATGCAGAAATAAGCACTTTTCCATAAACAAGCTCTAAATCATGTTTGATGCACTCTGGATGTCCAATTTTTGCTGTGCTGTGTCTAGTTGAGATGAAATGAACGCCGTGGACAGTTTTCAGCAAGTTGCAACATTGAAATGCAGAAATAAGCACTTTTCCATAAACAAGCTCTAAATCATGTTTGAAGCACTCTGGATAAAAAATGTTTTTGTTATGTTTATTCGAGATGTTATGAAAACACTGTAGACTGTTTTCAGCAAGTTACAACATTGAAATGCAGAAATAAGCACTTTTCCATAAACAAGCTCTAAATCATGTTTGATGCACTCTGGATGTCCAATTTTTGCTGTGCTGTGTCTAGTTGAGATGAAATGAACACCGTGGACAGTTTTCAGCAAGTTGCAACATTGAAATGCAGAAATAAGCACTTTTCCATAAACAAGCTCTAAATCATGTTTGATGCACTCTGGATGTCCAATTTTTGCTGTGCTGTGTCTAGTTGAGATGAAATGAACACCGTGGACAGTTTTCAGCAAGTTGCAACATTGAAATGCAGAAATAAGCACTTTTCCATAAACAAGCTCTAAATCATGTTTGAAGCACTCTGGATAAAAAATGTTTTTGTTATGTTTATTCGAGATGTTATGAAAACACTGTAGACTGTTTTCAGCAAGTTACAACATTGAAATGCAGAAATAAGCACTTTTCCATAAACAAGCTCTAAATCATGTTTGATGCACTCTGGATGTCCAATTTTTGCTGTGCTGTGTCTAGTTGAGATGAAATGAACGCCGTGGACAGTTTTCAGCAAGTTGCAACATTGAAATGCAGAAATAAGCACTTTTCCATAAACAAGCTCTAAATCATGTTTGAAGCACTCTGGATAAAAAATGTTTTTGTTATGTTTATTCGAGATGTTATGAAAACACTGTAGACTGTTTTCAGCAAGTTACAACATTGAAATGCAGAAATAAGCACTTTTCCATAAACAAGCTCTAAATCATGTTTGATGCACTCTGGATGTCCAATTTTTGCTGTGCTGTGTCTAGTTGAGATGAAATGAACACCGTGGACAGTTTTCAGCAAGTTGCAACATTGAAATGCAGAAATAAGCACTTTTCCATAAACAAGCTCTAAATCATGTTTGATGCACTCTGGATGTCCAATTTTTGCTGTGCTGTGTCTAGTTGAGATGAAATGAACACCGTGGACAGTTTTCAGCAAGTTGCAACATTGAAATGCAGAAATAAGCACTTTTCCATAAACAAGCTCTAAATCATGTTTGAAGCACTCTGGATAAAAAATGTTTTTGTTATGTTTATTCGAGATGTTATGAAAACACTGTAGACTGTTTTCAGCAAGTTACAACATTGAAATGCAGAAATAAGCACTTTTCCATAAACAAGCTCTAAATCATGTTTGATGCACTCTGGATGTCCAATTTTTGCTGTGCTGTGTCTAGTTGAGATGAAATGAACACCGTGGACAGTTTTCAGCAAGTTGCAACATTGAAATGCAGAAATAAGCACTTTTCCATAAACAAGCTCTAAATCATGTTTGATGCACTCTGGATGTCCAATTTTTGCTGTGCTGTGTCTAGTTGAGATGAAATGAACACCGTGGACAGTTTTCAGCAAGTTGCAACATTGAAATGCAGAAATAAGCACTTTTCCATAAACAAGCTCTAAATCATGTTTGAAGCACTCTGGATAAAAATTTTTTTGTTATGTTTATTCGAGATGTTATGAAAACACTGTAGACTGTTTTCAGCAAGTTACAACATTGAAATGCAGAAATAAGCACTTTTCCATAAACAAGCTCTAAATCATGTTTGATGCACTCTGGATGTCCAATTTTTGCTGTGCTGTGTCTAGTTGAGATGAAATGAACGCCGTGGACAGTTTTCAGCAAGTTGCAACATTGAAATGCAGAAATAAGCACTTTTCCATAAACAAGCTCTAAATCATGTTTGAAGCACTCTGGATAAAAAATGTTTTTGTTATGTTTATTCGAGATGTTATGAAAACACTGTAGACTGTTTTCAGCAAGTTACAACATTGAAATGCAGAAATAAGCACTTTTCCATAAACAAGCTCTAAATCATGTTTGATGCACTCTGGATGTCCAATTTTTGCTGTGCTGTGTCTAGTTGAGATGAAATGAACACCGTGGACAGTTTTCAGCAAGTTGCAACATTGAAATGCAGAAATAAGCACTTTTCCATAAACAAGCTCTAAATCATGTTTGATGCACTCTGGATGTCCAATTTTTGCTGTGCTGTGTCTAGTTGAGATGAAATGAACACCGTGGACAGTTTTCAGCAAGTTGCAACATTGAAATGCAGAAATAAGCACTTTTCCATAAACAAGCTCTAAATCATGTTTGAAGCACTCTGGATAAAAAATGTTTTTGTTATGTTTATTCGAGATGTTATGAAAACACTGTAGACTGTTTTCAGCAAGTTACAACATTGAAATGCAGAAATAAGCACTTTTCCATAAACAAGCTCTAAATCATGTTTGATGCACTCTGGATGTCCAATTTTTGCTGTGCTGTGTCTAGGTTGAGATGAAATGAACGCCGTGGACAGTTTTCAGCAAGTTGCAACATTGAAATGCAGAAATAAGCACTTTTCCATAAACAAGCTCTAAATCATGTTTGAAGCACTCTGGATAAAAAATGTTTTTGTTATGTTTATTCGAGATGTTATGAAAACACTGTAGACTGTTTTCAGCAAGTTACAACATTGAAATGCAGAAATAAGCACTTTTCCATAAACAAGCTCTAAATCATGTTTGATGCACTCTGGATGTCCAATTTTTGCTGTGCTGTGTCTAGTTGAGATGAAATGAACACCGTGGACAGTTTTCAGCAAGTTGCAACATTGAAATGCAGAAATAAGCACTTTTCCATAAACAAGCTCTAAATCATGTTTGATGCACTCTGGATGTCCAATTTTTGCTGTGCTGTGTCTAGGTTGAGATGAAATGAACACCGTGGACAGTTTTCAGCAAGTTGCAACATTGAAATGCAGAAATAAGCACTTTTCCATAAACAAGCTCTAAATCATGTTTGAAGCACTCTGGATAAAAAATGTTTTTGTTATGTTTATTCGAGATGTTATGAAAACACTGTAGACTGTTTTCAGCAAGTTACAACATTGAAATGCAGAAATAAGCACTTTTCCATAAACAAGCTCTAAATCATGTTTGATGCACTCTGGATGTCCAATTTTTGCTGTGCTGTGTCTAGTTGAGATGAAATGAACGCCGTGGACAGTTTTCAGCAAGTTGCAACATTGAAATGCAGAAATAAGCACTTTTCCATAAACAAGCTCTAAATCATGTTTGATGCACTCTGGATGTCCAATTTTTGCTGTGCTGTGTCTAGGTTGAGATGAAATGAACACCGTGGACAGTTTTCAGCAAGTTGCAACATTGAAATGCAGAAATAAGCACTTTTCCATAAACAAGCTCTAAATCATGTTTGAAGCACTCTGGATAAAAAATGTTTTTGTTATGTTTATTCGAGATGTTATGAAAACACTGTAGACTGTTTTCAGCAAGTTACAACATTGAAATGCAGAAATAAGCACTTTTCCATAAACAAGCTCTAAATCATGTTTGATGCACTCTGGATGTCCAATTTTTGCTGTGCTGTGTCTAGGTTGAGATGAAATGAACACCGTGGACAGTTTTCAGCAAGTTGCAACATTGAAATGCAGAAATAAGCACTTTTCCATAAACAAGCTCTAAATCATGTTTGAAGCACTCTGGATAAAAATGTTTTTGTTATGTTTATTCGAGATGTTATGAAAACACTGTAGACTGTTTTCAGCAAGTTACAACATTGAAATGCAGAAATAAGCACTTTTCCATAAACAAGCTCTAAATCATGTTTGATGCACTCTGGATGTCCAATTTTTGCTGTGCTGTGTCTAGTTGAGATGAAATGAACACCGTGGACAGTTTTCAGCAAGTTGCAACATTGAAATGCAGAAATAAGCACTTTTCCATAAACAAGCTCTAAATCATGTTTGATGCACTCTGGATGTCCAATTTTTGCTGTGCTGTGTCTAGGTTGAGATGAAATGAACACCGTGGACAGTTTTCAGCAAGTTGCAACATTGAAATGCAGAAATAAGCACTTTTCCATAAACAAGCTCTAAATCATGTTTGATGCACTCTGGATGTCCAATTTTTGCTGTGCTGTGTCTAGTTGAGATGAAATGAACACCGTGGACAGTTTTCAGCAAGTTGCAACATTGAAATGCAGAAATAAGCACTTTTCCATAAACAAGCTCTAAATCATGTTTGATGCACTCTGGATGTCCAATTTTTGCTGTGCTGTGTCTAGTTGAGATGAAATGAACACCGTGGACAGTTTTCAGCAAGTTGCAACATTGAAATGCAGAAATAAGCACTTTTCCATAAACAAGCTCTAAATCATGTTTGAAGCACTCTGGATAAAAAATGTTTTTGTTATGTTATTCGAGATGTTATGAAAACACTGTAGACTGTTTTCAGCAAGTTACAACATTGAAATGCAGAAATAAGCACTTTTCCATAAACAAGCTCTAAATCATGTTTGATGCACTCTGGATGTCCAATTTTTGCTGTGCTGTGTCTAGGTTGAGATGAAATGAACGCCGTGGACAGTTTTCAGCAAGTTGCAACATTGAAATGCAGAAATAAGCACTTTTCCATAAACAAGCTCTAAATCATGTTTGATGCACTCTGGATGTCCAATTTTTGCTGTGCTGTGTCTAGTTGAGATGAAATGAACACTGTGGACTGTTTTCAGCAAGTTGCAACATTGAAATGCAGAAATAAGCACTTTTCCATAAACAAGCTCTAAATCATGTTTGATGCACTCTGGATGTCCAATTTTTGCTGTGCTGTGTCTAGGTTGAGATGAAATGAACGCCGTGGACAGTTTTCAGCAAGTTGCAACATTGAAATGCAGAAATAAGCACTTTTCCATAAACAAGCTCTAAATCATGTTTGATGCACTCTGGATAAAAAATTTTTTGTTATGTTTATTCGAGATGTTATGAAAACCTGTAGACTGTTTTCAGCAAGTTACAACATTGAAATGCAGAAATAAGCACTTTTCCATAAACAAGCTCTAAATCATGTTTGATGCACTCTGGATGTCCAATTTTTGCTGTGCTGTGTCTAGGTTGAGATGAAATGAACACCGTGGACAGTTTTCAGCAAGTTGCAACATTGAAATGCAGAAATAAGCACTTTTCCATAAACAAGCTCTAAATCATGTTTGAAGCACTCTGGATAAAAAATTTTTGCTGTGCTGTGTCTATTGAGATGAAATGAACACTGTAGACTGTTTTCAGCAAGTTGCAACATTGAAATGCAGAAATAAGCACTTTTCCATAAACAAGCTCTAAATCATGTTTGATGCACTCTGGATGTCCAATTTTTGCTGTGCTGTGTCTAGGTTGAGATGAAATGAACGCCGTGGACAGTTTTCAGCAAGTTGCAACATTGAAATGCAGAAATAAGCACTTTTCCATAAACAAGCTCTAAATCATGTTTGAAGCACTCTGGATAAAAAATGTTTTTGTTATGTTTATTCGAGATGTTATGAAAACACTGTAGACTGTTTTCAGCAAGTTACAACATTGAAATGCAGAAATAAGCACTTTTCCATAAACAAGCTCTAAATCATGTTTGATGCACTCTGGATGTCCAATTTTTGCTGTGCTGTGTCTAGTTGAGATGAAATGAACGCCGTGGACAGTTTTCAGCAAGTTGCAACATTGAAATGCAGAAATAAGCACTTTTCCATAAACAAGCTCTAAATCATGTTTGATGCACTCTGGATGTCCAATTTTTGCTGTGCTGTGTCTAGGTTGAGATGAAATGAACACCGTGGACAGTTTTCAGCAAGTTGCAACATTGAAATGCAGAAATAAGCACTTTTCCATAAACAAGCTCTAAATCATGTTTGAAGCACTCTGGATAAAATTTTTGTTATGTTTATTCGAGATGTTATGAAAACACTGTAGACTGTTTTCAGCAAGTTACAACATTGAAATGCAGAAATAAGCACTTTTCCATAAACAAGCTCTAAATCATGTTTGATGCACTCTGGATGTCCAATTTTTGCTGTGCTGTGTCTAGGTTGAGATGAAATGAACGCCGTGGACAGTTTTCAGCAAGTTGCAACATTGAAATGCAGAAATAAGCACTTTTCCATAAACAAGCTCTAAATCATGTTTGATGCACTCTGGATGTCCAATTTTTGCTGTGCTGTGTCTAGTTGAGATGAAATGAACACCGTGGACAGTTTTCAGCAAGTTGCAACATTGAAATGCAGAAATAAGCACTTTTCCATAAACAAGCTCTAAATCATGTTTGAAGCACTCTGGATAAAAAATTTTTTGTTATGTTTATTCGAGATGTTATGAAAACACTGTGGACTGTTTTCAGCAAGTTGCAACATTGAAATGCAGAAATAAGCACTTTTCCATAAACAAGCTCTAAATCATGTTTGATGCACTCTGGATGTCCAATTTTTGCTGTGCTGTGTCTAGGTTGAGATGAAATGAACGCCGTGGACAGTTTTCAGCAAGTTGCAACATTGAAATGCAGAAATAAGCACTTTTCCATAAACAAGCTCTAAATCATGTTTGAAGCACTCTGGATAAAAAATTTTTTGTTATGTCTATTGAGATGTTATGAACACTGTAGACTGTTTTCAGCAAGTTACAACATTGAAATGCAGAAATAAGCACTTTTCCATAAACAAGCTCTAAATCATGTTTGATGCACTCTGGATGTCCAATTTTTGCTGTGCTGTGTCTAGGTTGAGATGAAATGAACGCCGTGGACAGTTTTCAGCAAGTTGCAACATTGAAATGCAGAAATAAGCACTTTTCCATAAACAAGCTCTAAATCATGTTTGAAGCACTCTGGATAAAAAATGTTTTTGTTATGTTTATTCGAGATGTTATGAAAACACTGTAGACTGTTTTCAGCAAGTTACAACATTGAAATGCAGAAATAAGCACTTTTCCATAAACAAGCTCTAAATCATGTTTGATGCACTCTGGATGTCCAATTTTTGCTGTGCTGTGTCTAGGTTGAGATGAAATGAACGCCGTGGACAGTTTTCAGCAAGTTGCAACATTGAAATGCAGAAATAAGCACTTTTCCATAAACAAGCTCTAAATCATGTTTGATGCACTCTGGATGTCCAATTTTTGCTGTGCTGTGTCTAGGTTGAGATGAAATGAACGCCGTGGACAGTTTTCAGCAAGTTGCAACATTGAAATGCAGAAATAAGCACTTTTCCATAAACAAGCTCTAAATCATGTTTGAAGCACTCTGGATAAAAAATGTTTTTGTTATGTTTATTCGAGATGTTATGAAAACACTGTAGACTGTTTTCAGCAAGTTACAACATTGAAATGCAGAAATAAGCACTTTTCCATAAACAAGCTCTAAATCATGTTTGATGCACTCTGGATGTCCAATTTTTGCTGTGCTGTGTCTAGGTTGAGATGAAATGAACGCCGTGGACAGTTTTCAGCAAGTTGCAACATTGAAATGCAGAAATAAGCACTTTTCCATAAACAAGCTCTAAATCATGTTTGATGCACTCTGGATGTCCAATTTTTGCTGTGCTGTGTCTAGGTTGAGATGAAATGAACGCCGTGGACAGTTTTCAGCAAGTTGCAACATTGAAATGCAGAAATAAGCACTTTTCCATAAACAAGCTCTAAATCATGTTTGAAGCACTCTGGATAAAAATTTTTTTTGTTATGTTTATTCGAGATGTTATGAAAACACTGTAGACTGTTTTCAGCAAGTTACAACATTGAAATGCAGAAATAAGCACTTTTCCATAAACAAGCTCTAAATCATGTTTGATGCACTCTGGATGTCCAATTTTTGCTGTGCTGTGTCTAGTTGAGATGAAATGAACGCCGTGGACAGTTTTCAGCAAGTTGCAACATTGAAATGCAGAAATAAGCACTTTTCCATAAACAAGCTCTAAATCATGTTTGATGCACTCTGGATGTCCAATTTTTGCTGTGCTGTGTCTAGGTTGAGATGAAATGAACGCCGTGGACAGTTTTCAGCAAGTTGCAACATTGAAATGCAGAAATAAGCACTTTTCCATATCCAAGCTCTAAATCATGTTTGATGCACTCTGGATATCCAATTTTTTGTTATGTTTATCGAGATGTTATGAAAACACCGTGGACTGTTTTCAGCAAGTTGCAACATTGAAATGCAGAAATAAGCACTTTTCCATAAACAAGCTCTAAATCATGTTTGATGCACTCTGGATGTCCAATTTTTGCTGTGCTGTGTCTAGTTGAGATGAATGAACACCGTGGACAGTTTTCAGCAAGTTGCAACATTGAAATGCAGAAATAAGCACTTTTCCATAAACAAGCTCTAAATCATGTTTGAAGCACTCTGGATAAAAAAATTTTTTGTTATGTTTATTCGAGATGTTATGAAAACACTGTGGACTGTTTTCAGCAAGTTACAACATTGAAATGCAGAAATAAGCACTTTTCCATAAACAAGCTCTAAATCATGTTTGATGCACTCTGGATGTCCAATTTTTGCTGTGCTGTGTCTAGGTTGAGATGAAATGAACGCCGTGGACAGTTTTCAGCAAGTTGCAACATTGAAATGCAGAAATAAGCACTTTTCCATAAACAAGCTCTAAATCATGTTTGAAGCACTCTGGATAAAAAATGTTTTTGTTATGTTTATTCGAGATGTTATGAACACTGTAGACTGTTTTCAGCAAGTTACAACATTGAAATGCAGAAATAAGCACTTTTCCATAAACAAGCTCTAAATCATGTTTGATGCACTCTGGATGTCCAATTTTTGCTGTGCTGTGTCTAGGTTGAGATGAAATGAACACCGTGGACAGTTTTCAGCAAGTTGCAACATTGAAATGCAGAAATAAGCACTTTTCCATAAACAAGCTCTAAATCATGTTTGATGCACTCTGGATGTCCAATTTTTGCTGTGCTGTGTCTAGGTTGAGATGAAATGAACGCCGTGGACAGTTTTCAGCAAGTTGCAACATTGAAATGCAGAAATAAGCACTTTTCCATAAACAAGCTCTAAATCATGTTTGATGCACTCTGGATGTCCAATTTTTGCTGTGCTGTGTCTAGTTGAGATGAAATGAACGCCGTGGACAGTTTTCAGCAAGTTGCAACATTGAAATGCAGAAATAAGCACTTTTCCATAAACAAGCTCTAAATCATGTTTGAAGCACTCTGGATATCCAATTTTTTGTTGTGTCTATTGAGATGAAATGAACACCGTAGACTGTTTTCAGCAAGTTGCAACATTGAAATGCAGAAATAAGCACTTTTCCATAAACAAGCTCTAAATCATGTTTGATGCACTCTGGATATCCAATTTTTGCTGTGCTGTGTCTAGTTGAGATGAAATGAACACCGTGGACAGTTTTCAGCAAGTTGCAACATTGAAATGCAGAAATAAGCACTTTTCCATAAACAAGCTCTAAATCATGTTTGAAGCACTCTGGATAAAAATGTTTTTGTTATGTTTATTCGAGATGTTATGAAAACACTGTAGACTGTTTTCAGCAAGTTACAACATTGAAATGCAGAAATAAGCACTTTTCCATAAACAAGCTCTAAATCATGTTTGATGCACTCTGGATGTCCAATTTTTGCTGTGCTGTGTCTAGTTGAGATGAAATGAACGCCGTGGACAGTTTTCAGCAAGTTGCAACATTGAAATGCAGAAATAAGCACTTTTCCATAAACAAGCTCTAAATCATGTTTGATGCACTCTGGATGTCCAATTTTTGCTGTGCTGTGTCTAGTTGAGATGAAATGAACACCGTGGACAGTTTTCAGCAAGTTGCAACATTGAAATGCAGAAATAAGCACTTTTCCATAAACAAGCTCTAAATCATGTTTGAAGCACTCTGGATATCCAATTTTTGCTGTGCTGTGTCTAGGTTGAGATGAAATGAACGCCGTGGACAGTTTTCAGCAAGTTGCAACATTGAAATGCAGAAATAAGCACTTTTCCATAAACAAGCTCTAAATCATGTTTGAAGCACTCTGGATAAAAAAATGTTTTTGTTATGTTTATTCGAGATGAAATGAACGCCGTGGACAGTTTTCAGCAAGTTGCAACATTGAAATGCAGAAATAAGCACTTTTCCATAAACAAGCTCTAAATCATGTTTGATGCACTCTGGATGTCCAATTTTTGCTGTGCTGTGTCTAGGTTGAGATGAAATGAACGCCGTGGACAGTTTTCAGCAAGTTGCAACATTGAAATGCAGAAATAAGCACTTTTCCATAAACAAGCTCTAAATCATGTTTGATGCACTCTGGATGTCCAATTTTTGCTGTGCTGTGTCTAGTTGAGATGAAATGAACACCGTGGACAGTTTTCAGCAAGTTGCAACATTGAAATGCAGAAATAAGCACTTTTCCATAAACAAGCTCTAAATCATGTTTGAAGCACTCTGGATAAAAAATGTTTTTGTTATGTTTATTCGAGATGTTATGAAACACTGTAGACTGTTTTCAGCAAGTTACAACATTGAAATGCAGAAATAAGCACTTTTCCATAAACAAGCTCTAAATCATGTTTGATGCACTCTGGATGTCCAATTTTTGCTGTGCTGTGTCTAGTTGAGATGAAATGAACACCGTGGACAGTTTTCAGCAAGTTGCAACATTGAAATGCAGAAATAAGCACTTTTCCATAAACAAGCTCTAAATCATGTTTGATGCACTCTGGATGTCCAATTTTTGCTGTGCTGTGTCTAGGTTGAGATGAAATGAACGCCGTGGACAGTTTTCAGCAAGTTGCAACATTGAAATGCAGAAATAAGCACTTTTCCATAAACAAGCTCTAAATCATGTTTGAAGCACTCTGGATAAAAAATGTTTTTGTTATGTTTATTCGAGATGTTATGAACACTGTAGACTGTTTTCAGCAAGTTACAACATTGAAATGCAGAAATAAGCACTTTTCCATAAACAAGCTCTAAATCATGTTTGATGCACTCTGGATGTCCAATTTTGCTGTGCTGTGTCTAGGTTGAGATGAATGAACGCCGTGGACAGTTTTCAGCAAGTTGCAACATTGAAATGCAGAAATAAGCACTTTTCCATAAACAAGCTCTAAATCATGTTTGAAGCACTCTGGATGTCCAATTTTTGCTGTGCTGTGTCTAGGTTGAGATGAAATGAACGCCGTGGACAGTTTTCAGCAAGTTGCAACATTGAAATGCAGAAATAAGCACTTTTCCATAAACAAGCTCTAAATCATGTTTGATGCACTCTGGATATCCAATTTTTGCTGTGCTGTGTCTAGGTTGAGATGAATGAACGCCGTGGACAGTTTTCAGCAAGTTGCAACATTGAAATGCAGAAATAAGCACTTTTCCATAAACAAGCTCTAAATCATGTTTGAAGCACTCTGGATAAAAAATGTTTTTTGTTATGTTTATTCGAGATGTTA
This sequence comes from Oncorhynchus kisutch, assembly GCF_002021735.2. Lineage (NCBI taxonomy): Eukaryota > Metazoa > Chordata > Actinopteri > Salmoniformes > Salmonidae > Oncorhynchus > Oncorhynchus kisutch. The sequence goes on from NW_022262048.1 coordinate 22,027, forward strand.
TGAAACACTGTAGACTGTTTTCAGCAAGTTACAACATTGAAATGCAGAAATAAGCACTTTTCCATAAACAAGCTCTAAATCATGTTTGATGCACTCTGGATGTCCAATTTTTGCTGTGCTGTGTCTAGGTTGAGATTAAATGAACGCCGTGGACAGTTTTCAGCAAGTTGCAACATTGAAATGCAGAAATAAGCACTTTTCCATAAACAAAGCTCTAAATCATGTTTGATGCACTCTGGATGTCCAATTTTTGCTGTGCTGTGTCTAGGTTGAGATGAAATGAACGCCGTGGACAGTTTTCAGCAAGTTGCAACATTGAAATGCAGAAATAAGCACTTTTCCATAAACAAGCTCTAAATCAAGTTTGAAGCACTCTGGATAAAAAATGTTTTTGTTATGTTTATTCGAGATGTTATGAAAACACTGTAGACTGTTTTCAGCAAGTTACAACATTGAAATGCAGAAATAAGCACTTTTCCATAAACAAGCTCTAAATCATGTTTGAAGCACTCTGGATGTCCAATTTTTGCTGTGCTGTGTCTAGGTTGAGATGAAATGAACGCCGTGGACAGTTTTCAGCAAGTTGCAACATTGAAATGCAGAAATAAGCACTTTTCCATAAACAAGCTCTAAATCATGTTTGATGCACTCTGGATGTCCAATTTTTGCTGTGCTTGTCTAGTGAGATGAAATGAACGCCGTGGACAGTTTTCAGCAAGTTGACAACATTGAAATGCAGAAATAAGCACTTTTCCATAAACAAGCTCTAAATCATGTTTGAAGCACTCTGGATGTCCAAATTTTGCTGTGCTGTGTCTAGGTTGAGATGAATGAAATGAACGCCGTGGACAGTTTTCAGCAAGTTGAAACATTGAAATGCAAAATAAGCACTTTTCCATAAACAAGCTCTAAATCATGTTTGAAGCACTCTGGATAAAAAAATGTTTTTGTTATGTTTGTTTATTCGAGATGTTATGAAACACTGTAGACTGTTTTCAGCAAGTTACAACATTGAAATGCAAAATACACTTTTCCATAAACAAGCTCTAAATCATGTTTGATGCACTCTGGATGTCCAATTTTTGCTGTGCTGTGTCTAGGTTGAGATGAAATGAACGCGTGGACAGTTTTCAGCAAGTT
>NW_022262049.1:0-37854 GCF_002021735.2 Oncorhynchus kisutch
GGGATAGTTGTCAGCAAGTTGCAACATTGAAATGCAGAAATAAGCACTTTTCCATAAACAAGCTCTAAATCATGTTTGAAGCATTCTGGATAAAAAAATGTTTTTGTTATGTTTATTCGAGATGTTATGAAAACACTGTAGACTGTTTTCAGCAAGTTACAACATTGAAATGCAGAAATAAGCACTTTTCCATAAACAAGCTCTAAATCATGTTTGATGCACTCTGGAAAAAAATTTTTGTTATGTTTATTCGAGATGTTATGAAAACACTGTAGACTGTTTTCAGCAAGTTAAACATTGAAATGCAGAAATAAGCACTTTTCCATAAACAAGCTCTAAATCATGTTTGATGCACTCTGGATGTCCAATTTTTGCTGTGCTGTTAGTTGAGATGAAATGAACACCGTGGACAGTTTTCAGCAAGTTGCAACATTGAAATGCAGAAATAAGCACTTTTCCATAAACAAGCTCTAAATCATGTTTGATGCACTCTGGATGTCCAATTTTGCTGTGCTGTGTCTAGTTGAGATGAAATGAACGCCGTGGACAGTTTTCAGCAAGTTGCAACATTGAAATGCAGAAATAAGCACTTTTCCATAAACAAGCTCTAAATCATGTTTGAAGCACTCTGGATAAAAAAATTTTTGTTATGTTATTCGAGATGTTATGAAAAACACGTAGACTGTTTTCAGCAAGTTACAACATTGAAATGCAGAAATAAGCACTTTTCCATAAACAAGCTCTAAATCATGTTTGATGCACTCTGGATGTCCAATTTTTGCTGTGCTGTGTCTAGTTGAGATAAATGAACACCGTGGACAGTTTTCAGCAAGTTGCAACATTGAAATGCAGAAATAAGCACTTTTCCATAAACAAGCTCTAAAATGTTTGATGCACTCTGGAAAAAAATGTTTTTGTATGTTATTCGAGAGTTATGAAAACACTGTAGACTGTTTTCAGCAAGTTACAACATTGAAATGCAGAAATAAGCACTTTTCCATAAACAAGCTCTAAATCATGTTTGATGCACTCTGGATGTCCAATTTTTGCTGTGCTGTGTCTAGTTGAGATAAAATGAACGCCGTGGACAGTTTTCAGCAAGTTGCAACATTGAAATGCAGAAATAAGCACTTTTCCATAAACAAGCTCTAAATCATGTTTGATGCACTCTGGATTTCCAATTTTGCTGTGCTGTGTCTAGTTGAGATTAAATGAACACGTGGATAGTTTTCAGCAAGTTGCAACATTGAAATGCAGAAATAAGCACTTTTCCATAAACAAGCTCTAAATCATGTTTGAAGCACTCTGGATAAAAAAATTGTTTGTTATGTTTATTCGAGATGTTATGAAAACACTGTAGACTGTTTTCAGCAAGTTACAACATTGAAATGCAGAAATAAGCACTTTTCCATAAACAAGCTCTAAATCATGTTTGATGCACTCTGGATGTCCAATTTTTGCTGTGCTGTGTCTAGTTGAGATGAAATGAACGCCGTGGACAGTTTTCAGCAAGTTGCAACATTGAAATGCAGAAATAAGCACTTTTCCATAAACAAGCTCTAAATCATGTTTGATGCACTCTGGATAAAAAAATTTTTGTTATGTTATTCGAGATGTTATGAAAACACGTAGACTGTTTTCAGCAAGTTGCAACATTGAAATGCAGAAATAAGCACTTTTCCATAAACAAGCTCTAAATCATGTTTGATGCACTCTGGATGTCCAATTTTTGCTGTGCTGTGTCTAGTTGAGATTAATGAACACCGTGGACAGTTTTCAGCAAGTTGCAACATTGAAATGCAGAAATAAGCACTTTCCATAAACAAGCTCTAAATCATGTTTGATGCACTCTGGATGTCCAATTTTTGCTGTGCTGTGTCTAGTTGAGATAAAATGACACCGTGGACAGTTTCAGCAAGTTGCAACATTGAAATGCAGAAATAAGCACTTTTCCATAAACAAGCTCTAAATCATGTTTGATGCACTCTGGATAAAAAAATGTTTTTGTTATGTTATTCGAGATGTTATGAAAACACTGTAGACTGTTTTCAGCAAGTGCAACATTGAAATGCAGAAATAAGCACTTTTCCATAAACAAGCTCTAAATCATGTTTGATGCACTCTGGATGTCCAATTTTTGCTGTGCTGTGTCTAGTTGAGATTAAATGAACACCGTGGATAGTTTTCAGCAAGTTGCAACATTGAAATGCAGAAATAAGCACTTTCCATAAACAAGCTCTAAATCATGTTTGAAGCACTCTGGATAAAAAAATGTTTTTGTTATGTTTATTCGAGATGTTATGAAAACACTGTAGACTGTTTCAGCAAGTTACAACATTGAAATGCAGAAATAAGCACTTTTCCATAAACAAGCTCTAAATCATGTTTGATGCACTCTGGATGTCCAATTTTTGCTGTGCTGTGTCTAGTTGAGATGAAATGAACGCCGTGGACAGTTTTCAGCAAGTTGCAACATTGAAATGCAGAAATAAGCACTTTTCCATAAACAAGCTCTAAATCATGTTTGATGCACTCTGGATGTCCAATTTTTGCTGTGCTGTGTCTAGTTGAGATAAAATGAACGCCGTGGACAGTTTTCAGCAAGTTGCAACATTGAAATGCAGAAATAAGCACTTTTCCATAAACAAGCTCTAAATCATGTTTGAAGCACTCTGGATAAAAAAATGTTTTTGTTATGTTTATTCGAGATGTTATGAAAACACTGTAGACTGTTTTCAGCAAGTTACAACATTGAAATGCAGAAATAAGCACTTTTCCATAAACAAGCTCTAAATCATGTTTGATGCACTCTGGATAAAAAAATGTTTTTGTTATGTTTATTCGAGATGTTATGAAACACTGTAGACTGTTTTCAGCAAGTTACAACATTGAAATGCAGAAATAAGCACTTTTCCATAAACAAGCTCTAAATCATGTTTGATGCACTCTGGATGTCCAATTTTGCTGTGCTGTGTTAGTTGAGATAAATGAACACGTGGACAGTTTTCAGCAAGTTGCAACATTGAAATGCAGAAATAAGCACTTTTCCATAAACAAGCTCTAAATCATGTTTGATGCACTCTGGATGTCCAATTTTTGCTGTGCTGTGTCTAGTTGAGATAAAATGAACGCGTGGACAGTTTTCAGCAAGTTACAACATTGAAATGCAGAAATAAGCACTTTTCCATAAACAAGCTCTAAATCATGTTTGAAGCACTCTGGATAAAAAAATGTTTTTGTTATGTTTATTCGAGATGTTATGAAAACACTGTAGACTGTTTTCAGCAAGTTACAACATTGAAATGCAGAAATAAGCACTTTTCCATAAACAAGCTCTAAATCATGTTTGATGCACTCTGGATGTCCAATTTTTGCTGTGCTGTGTCTAGTTGAGATTAAATGAACACCGTGGATAGTTTTCAGCAAGTTGCAACATTGAAATGCAGAAATAAGCACTTTTCCATAAACAAGCTCTAAATCATGTTTGAAGCACTCTGGATAAAAAAATGTTTTGTTATGTTTATCGAGATGTTATGAAAAACACTGTAGACTGTTTTCAGCAAGTTACAACATTGAAATGCAGAAATAAGCACTTTTCCATAAACAAGCTCTAAATCATGTTTGATGCACTCTGGATAAAAAATTTTTTGTTTGTTATTCGAGATGTATGAAACACGTGGACTGTTTTCAGCAAGTTACAACATTGAAATGCAGAAATAAGCACTTTTCCATAAACAAGCTCTAAATCATGTTTGATGCACTCTGGATGTCCAATTTTTGCTGTGCTGTGTCTAGTTGAGATAAATGAACGCGTGGACAGTTTTCAGCAAGTTGCAACATTGAAATGCAGAAATAAGCACTTTTCCATAAACAAGCTCTAAATCATGTTTGATGCACTCTGGATGTCCAATTTTTGCTGTGCTGTGTCTAGTTGAGTTAAATGAACACCGTGGACAGTTTTCAGCAAGTTGCAACATTGAAATGCAGAAATAAGCACTTTTCCATAAACAAGCTCTAAATCATGTTTGATGCACTCTGGATGTCCAATTTTGCTGTGCTGTGTCTAGTTGAGATAAATGAACACCGTGGACAGTTTCAGCAAGTTGCAACATTGAAATGCAGAAATAAGCACTTTTCCATAAACAAGCTCTAAATCATGTTTGATGCACTCTGGATAAAAAAATTTTTGTTATGTTATTCGAGATGTATGAAAACACTGTGGACTGTTTCAGCAAGTTGCAACATTGAAATGCAGAAATAAGCACTTTTCCATAAACAAGCTCTAAATCATGTTTGATGCACTCTGGATAAAAAAATGTTTTGTTATGTTTATTCGAGATGTTATGAAAACACTGTAGACTGTTTCAGCAAGTTACAACATTGAAATGCAGAAATAAGCACTTTTCCATAAACAAGCTCTAAATCATGTTTGATGCACTCTGGATGTCCAATTTTGTTTGCTGTGCTGTGTCTAGTTGAGATTAAATGAACACCGTGGATAGTTTTCAGCAAGTTGCAACATTGAAATGCAGAAATAAGCACTTTTCCATAAACAAGCTCTAAATCATGTTTGATGCACTCTGGATGTCCAATTTTTGCTGTGCTGTGTTAGTTGAGATGAAATGAACACCGTGGACAGTTTTCAGCAAGTTGCAACATTGAAATGCAGAAATAAGCACTTTTCCATAAACAAGCTCTAAATCATGTTTGATGCACTCTGGATGTCCAATTTTGCTGTGCTGTGTCTAGTTGAGATAAATGAAACCGTGGATAGTTTTCAGCAAGTTGCAACATTGAAATGCAGAAATAAGCACTTTTCCATAAACAAGCTCTAAATCATGTTTGAAGCACTCTGGATAAAAAATTTTTTGTTATGTTTATTCGAGATGTTATGAAAACACTGTAGACTGTTTTCAGCAAGTTACAACATTGAAATGCAGAAATAAGCACTTTTCCATAAACAAGCTCTAAATCATGTTTGATGCACTCTGGATGTCCAATTTTGCTGTGCTGTCTAGTTGAGATAAAATGAACGCCGTGGACAGTTTTCAGCAAGTTGCAACATTGAAATGCAGAAATAAGCACTTTTCCATAAACAAGCTCTAAATCATGTTTGAAGCACTCTGGATAAAAAAATGTTTTGTATGTTTATTCGAGATGTTATGAAACACTGTAGATGTTTTCAGCAAGTTACAACATTGAAATGCAGAAATAAGCACTTTTCCATAAACAAGCTCTAAATCATGTTTGATGCACTCTGGATGTCCAATTTTGCTGTGCTGTTCTAGTTGAGATGAATGAACGCCTGGACAGTTTTCAGCAAGTTGCAACATTGAAATGCAGAAATAAGCACTTTTCCATAAACAAGCTCTAAATCATGTTTGATGCACTCTGGATGTCCAATTTTGCTGTGCTGTGTCTAGTTGAGATTAATGAACACCGTGGACAGTTTTCAGCAAGTTGCAACATTGAAATGCAGAAATAAGCACTTTTCCATAAACAAGCTCTAAATCATGTTTGATGCACTCTGGATAAAAATTTTTTGTTATGTTATTCGAGATGTTATGAAAACACTGTAGACTGTTTTCAGCAAGTTGCAACATTGAAATGCAGAAATAAGCACTTTTCCATAAACAAGCTCTAAATCATGTTTGATGCACTCTGGATGTCCAATTTTGCTGTGCTGTGTCTAGTTGAGATGAAATGAACGCCGTGGACAGTTTTCAGCAAGTTGCAACATTGAAATGCAGAAATAAGCACTTTTCCATAAACAAGCTCTAAATCATGTTTGATGCACTCTGGATAAAAAAATGTTTTTGTTATGTTTATTCGAGATGTTATGAAAACACTGTAGACTGTTTTCAGCAAGTTACAACATTGAAATGCAGAAATAAGCACTTTTCCATAAACAAGCTCTAAATCATGTTTGATGCACTCTGGATAAAAAAATGTTTTGTTATGTTTATTCGAGATGTTATGAACACTGTAGACTGTTTTCAGCAAGTTGCAACATTGAAATGCAGAAATAAGCACTTTTCCATAAACAAGCTCTAAATCATGTTTGATGCACTCTGGATGTCCAATTTTTGCTGTGCTGTGTCTAGTTGAGATTAATGAACACCGTGGACAGTTTTCAGCAAGTTGCAACATTGAAATGCAGAAATAAGCACTTTTCCATAAACAAGCTCTAAATCATGTTTGAAGCACTCTGGATAAAAAATGTTTTTGTTATGTTATTCGAGATGTTATGAAAACACTGTGGATGTTTTCAGCAAGTTACAACATGAAATGCAGAAATAAGCACTTTTCCATAAACAAGCTCTAAATCATGTTTGATGCACTCTGGATAAAAAAATGTTTTGTTATGTTATTCGAGATGTTATGAAAAACACTGTAGACTGTTTCAGCAAGTTAAACATTGAAATGCAGAAATAAGCACTTTTCCATAAACAAGCTCTAAATCATGTTTGATGCACTCTGGATGTCCAATTTTGCTGTGCTGTGTCTAGTTGAGATGAAATGAACGCCGTGGACAGTTTTCAGCAAGTTGCAACATTGAAATGCAGAAATAAGCACTTTTCCATAAACAAGCTCTAAATCATGTTTGATGCACTCTGGATGTCCAATTTTGCTGTGCTGTGTCTAGTTGAGATAAAATGAACACCGTGGACAGTTTCAGCAAGTTGCAACATTGAAATGCAGAAATAAGCACTTTTCCATAAACAAGCTCTAAATCATGTTTGAAGCACTCTGGATAAAAAATGTTTGTTATGTTTATTCGAGATGTTATGAAAACACTGTAGACTGTTTCAGCAAGTTACAACATTGAAATGCAGAAATAAGCACTTTTCCATAAACAAGCTCTAAATCATGTTTGATGCACTCTGGATAAAAAAATGTTTTGTTGTTTAGTCGAGATGTTATGAAAACACGTGGACTGTTTTCAGCAAGTTACAACATTGAAATGCAGAAATAAGCACTTTTCCATAAACAAGCTCTAAATCATGTTTGATGCACTCTGGATGTCCAATTTTGCTGTGCTGTGTCTAGTTGAGATAAAATGAACGCCGTGGACAGTTTTCAGCAAGTTGCAACATTGAAATGCAGAAATAAGCACTTTTCCATAAACAAGCTCTAAATCATGTTTGAAGCACTCTGGATAAAAAATGTTTTTGTGTATGGTTATTCGAGATGTTATGAAAACACTGTAGACTGTTTTCAGCAAGTTACAACATTGAAATGCAGAAATAAGCACTTTCCATAAACAAGCTCTAAATCATGTGATGCACTCTGGATAAAAAAATGTTTTGTTATGTTTATTCGAGATGTTATGAAAACACTGTAGACTGTTTTCAGCAAGTTACAACATTGAAATGCAGAAATAAGCACTTTTCCATAAACAAGCTCTAAATCATGTTTGATGCACTCTGGATGTCCAATTTTTGCTGTGCTGTGTCTAGTTGAGATTAAATGAACACCGTGGATAGTTTTCAGCAAGTTGCAACATTGAAATGCAGAAATAAGCACTTTTCCATAAACAAGCTCTAAATCATGTTTGATGCACTGGATGTCCAATTTTTGCTGTGCTGTGTCTAGTTGAGATGAAATGAACGCCGTGGACAGTTTTCAGCAAGTTGCAACATTGAAATGCAGAAATAAGCACTTTTCCATAAACAAGCTCTAAATCATGTTTGATGCACTCTGGATGTCCAATTTTTGCTGTGCTGTGTCTAGGTTGAGATTAAATGAACACCGTGGATAGTTTTCAGCAAGTTGCAACATTGAAATGCAGAAATAAGGCACTTTTCCATAAACAAGCTCTAAATCATGTTTGAAGCACTCTGGATAAAAAAATGTTTTGTGTTATGTTTATTCGAGATGTTATGAAAACACTGTAGACTGTTTCAGCAAGTTACAACATTGAAATGCAGAAATAAGCACTTTTCCATAAACAAGCTCTAAATCATGTTTGATGCACTCTGGATGTTCCAATTTTTTGCTGTGCTGTGTCTAGGTTGAGATGAAATGAACCCGTGGACAGTTTTCAGCAAGTTGAAACATTGAAATGCAAAAATAAGCACTTTTCCATAAACAAGCTCTAAATCATGTTTGATGCACTCTGATATCCAATTTTTGCTGTGCTGTGTCTAGTTGAGATGAAATGAACACCAGTGGATAGTTTTCAGCAAGTTTGCAACATTGAAATGCAGAAATAAGCACTTTTCCATAAACAAGCTCTAAATCAGTTTGAAGCACTCTGGATAAAAAATGTTTTTGTTATGTTTTATTCGAGATGTATGAAAACACTGGTAGACTGGTTTTCAGCAAGTTACAACATTGAAATGCAGAAATAAGCACTTTCCATAAACAAGCTCTAAACTCATGTTGATGCACTCTGGATATCCAATTTTTTGCTGTGCTGTGCTCTAGGTTGAGATTAAATGAACGCCGTGTACAGTTTTCAGCAAGTTGCAAAATTGAAATGCAGAAAATAAGCACTTTTCCATAAACAAGCTCTAAATCATGTTTGAAGCACTCCTGGATAAAAAAATGTTTGTGTTATGTTCTATTCGAGATGTTATGAAAACACTGTTAGACTGTTTTCAGCAAGTTACCAACATTGAAATGCAGAAATAAGCACTTTTCCAATAACAAGCTCTAAATCATGTTTGATGCACTCGGATGTCCAATTTTTGCCTGTGCTGTGTCTAGGTGAGATGAAATGAACCCGTGGACAGTTTTCAGCAAGTTGAAACATTGAAATGCAAAAATAAGCACTTTTCCATAAACAAGCTCTAAATCATGTTTGATGCACTCTGGATATCCAATTTTGCTGTGCTGTGTCTAGGTTGAGATGAAATGACACCGGTGGACAGTTTTCAGCAAGTTGCAACATTGAAATGGCAGAGAAATAAGCACTTTTCCATAAACAACTCCTAAATCATGTTTGAAGCACTCTGGATAAAAAAATGTTTTTGTTACGTTTATTCGAGATGTTATGAAAACACTGTAGACTGTTTTCAGCAAGTTACAACATTGAAATGCAGAAATAAGCACTTTCCATAAACAAGCTCTAAATCATGTTTGATGCACTCTGGATGTCCAATTTTGCTGTGCTGTGTCTAGGTTGAGATGAAATGAACCCGGTGGACAGTTTCAGCAAGTTGAACATTGAAATGCAAAAATAAGCACTTTTCCATAAACAGCTCTAAATCATGTTTGATGCACTCTGGATATCCAATTTTTGCCTGTTGCTGTGTCTAGGTTGAGATGAAATGAACGCGTGGACACGTTTTTCAGCAAGTTGGCAACATTGAAATGCAGAAATAAGCACTTTTCCATAAACAAGCTCTAAATCATGTTTGATGCACTCTGGATGTCCAATTTTTGCTGTGCTGTGTCTAGTTGAGATTAAATGAAAACCGTGGATAGTTTTCAGCAAGTTGCAACATTGAAATGCAGAAATAAGCACTTTTCCATAAATAAGCTCTAAATCATGTTTGAAGCACTCTGGATAAAAAAATGTTTTGTTATGTTTATTCGAGATGTTATGAAAACACGTAGACTGTTTTCAGCAAGTTACAACATTGAAATGCAGAAATAAGCACTTTTCCATAAACAAGCTCTAAATCATGTTTGATGCACTCTGGATGTCCAATTTTGCTGTGCTGTGTCTAGTTGAGATGAAATGAACGCCGTGGACAGTTTTCAGCAAGTTGCAACATTGAAATGCAGAAATAAGCACTTTTCCATAAACAAGCTCTAAATCATGTTTGATGCACTCTGGATGTCCAATTTTTGCTTGCTGTGTCTAGTTGAGATAAATGAACACCGTGGACAGTTTTCAGCAAGTTGCAACATTGAAATGCAGAAATAAGCACTTTTCCATAAACAAGCTCTAAATCATGTTTGATGCACTCTGGATAAAAAAATTTTTGTTATGTTTATTCGAGATGTTATGAAAACACCGTGGACTGTTTTCAGCAAGTTGCAACATTGAAATGCAGAAATAAGCACTTTTCCATAAACAAGCTCTAAATCATGTTTGATGCACTCTGGATGTCCAATTTTTGCTGTGCTGTGTCTAGTTGAGATGAAATGAACACGTGGACAGTTTTCAGCAAGTTGCAACATTGAAATGCAGAAATAAGCACTTTTCCATAAACAAGCTCTAAATCATGTTTGAAGCACTCTGGATGTCCAATTTTTTTGTTATGTTTATTGAGATGTTATGAAAACACTGTAGACTGTTTTCAGCAAGTTGCAACATTGAAATGCAGAAATAAGCACTTTTCCATAAACAAGCTCTAAATCATGTTTGATGCACTCTGGATGTCCAATTTTTGCTGTGCTGTGTCTAGTTGAGATGAAATGAACACCGTGGATAGTTTTCAGCAAGTTGCAACATTGAAATGCAGAAATAAGCACTTTTCCATAAACAAGCTCTAAATCATGTTTGATGCACTCTGGATGTCCAATTTTTGCTGTGCTGTGTCTAGGTTGAGATGAAATGAACGCCGTGGACAGTTTTCAGCAAGTTGCAACATTGAAATGCAGAAATAAGCACTTTTCCATAAACAAGCTCTAAATCATGTTTGAATGCACTCTGGATGTCCAATTTTGCTGTGCTGTGTCTAGTTGAGATTAAATGAACACCGTGGATAGTTTTCAGCAAGTTGCAACATTGAAATGCAGAAATAAGCACTTTTCCATAAACAAGCTCTAAATCATGTTTGATGCACTCTGGATAAAAAATTTTTGTTATGTTATTCGAGATGTTATGAAAACACGTAGACTGTTTTCAGCAAGTTGCAACATTGAAATGCAGAAATAAGCACTTTTCCATAAACAAGCTCTAAATCATGTTTGATGCACTCTGGATGTCCAATTTTGCTGTGCTGTGTCTAGTTGAGATGAAATGAACACCGTGGACAGTTTTCAGCAAGTTGCAACATTGAAATGCAGAAATAAGCACTTTTCCATAAACAAGCTCTAAATCATGTTTGATGCACTCTGGATGTCCAATTTTTGCTGTGCTGTGTCTAGTTGAGATGAAATGAACACGTGGACAGTTTTCAGCAAGTTGCAACATTGAAATGCAGAAATAAGCACTTTTCCATAAACAAGCTCTAAATCATGTTTGAGCACTCTGGATAAAAAATGTTTTTGTTATGTTATTCGAGATGTTATGAAAACACTGTAGACTGTTTTCAGCAAGTTACAACATTGAAATGCAGAAATAAGCACTTTTCCATAAACAAGCTCTAAATCATGTTTGATGCACTCTGGATGTCCAATTTTTGCTGTGCTGTGTCTAGTTGAGATGAAATGAACACCGTGGATAGTTTTCAGCAAGTTGCAACATTGAAATGCAGAAATAAGCACTTTTCCATAAACAAGCTCTAAATCATGTTTGATGCACTCTGGATGTCCAATTGTTGCTGTGCTGTGTCTAGTTGAGATGAAATGAACACGTGGACAGTTTTCAGCAAGTTGCAACATTGAAATGCAGAAATAAGCACTTTTCCATAAACAAGCTCTAAATCATGTTTGATGCACTCTGGATGTCAATTTTTGCTGTGCTGTGTCTATTTGAGATGTTATGAACACACTGGGACAAGTTTTCAGCAAGTTGCAACATTGAAATGCAGAAATAAGCACTTTTCCATAAACAAGCTCTAAATCATGTTTGATGCACTCTGGATGTCCAATTTTGCTGTGCTGTGTCTAGTTGAGATGAAATGAACACCGTGGACAGTTTTCAGCAAGTTGCAACATTGAAATGCAGAAATAAGCACTTTTCCATAAACAAGCTCTAAATCATGTTTGATGCACTCTGGATGTCCAATTTTGCTGTGCTGTGTCTAGTTGAGATGAAATGAACGCCGTGGATAGTTTTCAGCAAGTTGCAACATTGAAATGCAGAAATAAGCACTTTTCCATAAACAAGCTCTAAATCATGTTTGAAGCACTCTGGATAAAAAAATGTTTTGTTGTGTTTATTCGAGATGTTATGAAAACACTGTAGACTGTTTTCAGCAAGTTACAACATTGAAATGCAGAAATAAGCACTTTTCCATAAACAAGCTCTAAATCATGTTTGATGCACTCTGGATGTCCAATTTTTGCTGTGCTGTGTCTAGTTGAGATGAAATGAACACCGTGGACAGTTTTCAGCAAGTTGCAACATTGAAATGCAGAAATAAGCACTTTTCCATAAACAAGCTCTAAATCATGTTTGATGCACTCTGGATGTCCAATTTTGCTGTGCTGTGTCTAGTTGAGATGAATGAACACGTGGACAGTTTTCAGCAAGTTGCAACATTGAAATGCAGAAATAAGCACTTTTCCATAAACAAGCTCTAAATCATGTTTGAAGCACTCTGGATAAAAAATTTTTTGTTATGTTTATTCGAGATGTTATGAAAACACTGTAGACTGTTTTCAGCAAGTTACAACATTGAAATGCAGAAATAAGCACTTTTCCATAAACAAGCTCTAAATCATGTTTGATGCACTCTGGATGTCCAATTTTTGCTGTGCTGTGTCTAGTTGAGATGAAATGAACACCGTGGACAGTTTTCAGCAAGTTGCAACATTGAAATGCAGAAATAAGCACTTTTCCATAAACAAGCTCTAAATCATGTTTGAAGCACTCTGGATAAAAAAATGTTTTTGTTATGTTTATTCGAGATGTTATGAAAACACTGTGGACTGTTTTCAGCAAGTTACAACATTGAAATGCAGAAATAAGCACTTTTCCATAAACAAGCTCTAAATCATGTTTGATGCACTCTGGATAAAAAATTTTTTGTTATGTTTATTCGAGATGTTATGAAAACACTGTAGACTGTTTTCAGCAAGTTACAACATTGAAATGCAGAAATAAGCACTTTTCCATAAACAAGCTCTAAATCATGTTTGATGCACTCTGGATGTCCAATTTTTGCTGTGCTGTGTCTAGTTGAGATGAAATGAACACCGTGGACAGTTTTCAGCAAGTTGCAACATTGAAATGCAGAAATAAGCACTTTTCCATAAACAAGCTCTAAATCATGTTTGATGCACTCTGGATGTCCAATTTTTGCTGTGCTGTGTCTAGTTGAGATGAAATGAACACCGTGGACAGTTTTCAGCAAGTTGCAACATTGAAATGCAGAAATAAGCACTTTTCCATAAACAAGCTCTAAATCATGTTTGAAGCACTCTGGATAAAAAATGTTTTGTTGTGTTTATTCGAGATGTTATGAAACACTGTAGACAGTTTTCAGCAAGTTGCAACATTGAAATGCAGAAATAAGCACTTTTCCATAAACAAGCTCTAAATCATGTTTGATGCACTCTGGATGTCCATTTTTGCTGTGCTGTGTCTAGTTGAGATTAAATGAACACCGTGGACAGTTTTCAGCAAGTTGCAACATTGAAATGCAGAAATAAGCACTTTTCCATAAACAAGCTCTAAATCATGTTTGATGCACTCTGGATGTCCAATTTTTGCTGTGCTGTGTCTAGTTGAGATGAAATGAACACCGTGGACAGTTTTCAGCAAGTTGCAACATTGAAATGCAGAAATAAGCACTTTTCCATAAACAAGCTCTAAATCATGTTTGAAGCACTCTGGATAAAAAAATGTTTTTGTTATGTTTATTCGAGATGTTATGAAAACACTGTAGACTGTTTTCAGCAAGTTACAACATTGAAATGCAGAAATAAGCACTTTTCCATAAACAAGCTCTAAATCATGTTTGATGCACTCTGGATGTCCAATTTTTGCTGTGCTGTGTCTAGTTGAGATGAAATGAACACCGTGGACAGTTTTCAGCAAGTTGCAACATTGAAATGCAGAAATAAGCACTTTTCCATAAACAAGCTCTAAATCATGTTTGATGCACTCTGGATGTCCAATTTTTGCTGTTGTGTCTATTGAGATGAAATGAACACTGTGGACAGTTTTCAGCAAGTTGCAACATTGAAATGCAGAAATAAGCACTTTTCCATAAACAAGCTCTAAATCATGTTTGATGCACTCTGGATAAAAAAATGTTTTTGTTATGTTTATTCGAGATGTTATGAAAACACTGTAGACTGTTTTCAGCAAGTTACAACATTGAAATGCAGAAATAAGCACTTTTCCATAAACAAGCTCTAAATCATGTTTGATGCACTCTGGATGTCCAATTTTTGCTGTGCTGTGTCTAGTTGAGATGAAATGAACACCGTGGACAGTTTTCAGCAAGTTGCAACATTGAAATGCAGAAATAAGCACTTTTCCATAAACAAGCTCTAAATCATGTTTGATGCACTCTGGATGTCCAATTTTTGCTGTGCTGTGTCTAGTTGAGATGAAATGAACACCGTGGACAGTTTTCAGCAAGTTGCAACATTGAAATGCAGAAATAAGCACTTTTCCATAAACAAGCTCTAAATCATGTTTGAAGCACTCTGGATAAAAAAATGTTTTTGTTATGTTTATTCGAGATGTTATGAAAACACTGTAGACTGTTTTCAGCAAGTTGCAACATTGAAATGCAGAAATAAGCACTTTTCCATAAACAAGCTCTAAATCATGTTTGATGCACTCTGGATGTCCAATTTTTGCTGTGCTGTGTCTAGTTGAGATGAAATGAACACCGTGGACAGTTTTCAGCAAGTTGCAACATTGAAATGCAGAAATAAGCACTTTTCCATAAACAAGCTCTAAATCATGTTTGATGCACTCTGGATAAAAAATTTTTTTGTTATGTTTTTGAGATGTTATGAAAACACTGTGGACAGTTTTCAGCAAGTTGCAACATTGAAATGCAGAAATAAGCACTTTTCCATAAACAAGCTCTAAATCATGTTTGATGCACTCTGGATAAAAAATTTTTTGTTATGTTTATTCGAGATGTTATGAAAACACTGTGGACAGTTTTCAGCAAGTTGCAACATTGAAATGCAGAAATAAGCACTTTTCCATAAACAAGCTCTAAATCATGTTTGATGCACTCTGGATGTCCAATTTTTGCTGTGCTGTGTCTAGTTGAGATGAAATGAACACCGTGGACAGTTTTCAGCAAGTTGCAACATTGAAATGCAGAAATAAGCACTTTTCCATAAACAAGCTCTAAATCATGTTTGATGCACTCTGGATGTCCAATTTTTGCTGTGCTGTGTCTAGTTGAGATGAAATGAACACCGTGGACAGTTTTCAGCAAGTTGCAACATTGAAATGCAGAAATAAGCACTTTTCCATAAACAAGCTCTAAATCATGTTTGATGCACTCTGGATAAAAATTTTTTTGTTATGTTTATTGAGATGTTATGAAAACACTGTGGACAGTTTTCAGCAAGTTGCAACATTGAAATGCAGAAATAAGCACTTTTCCATAAACAAGCTCTAAATCATGTTTGATGCACTCTGGATGTCCAATTTTTGCTGTGCTGTGTCTAGTTGAGATGAAATGAACACCGTGGACAGTTTTCAGCAAGTTGCAACATTGAAATGCAGAAATAAGCACTTTTCCATAAACAAGCTCTAAATCATGTTTGAAGCACTCTGGATAAAAAATGTTTTTGTTATGTTTATTCGAGATGTTATGAAAACACTGTAGACTGTTTTCAGCAAGTTACAACATTGAAATGCAGAAATAAGCACTTTTCCATAAACAAGCTCTAAATCATGTTTGATGCACTCTGGATGTCCAATTTTTGCTGTGCTGTGTCTAGTTGAGATGAAATGAACACCGTGGACAGTTTTCAGCAAGTTGCAACATTGAAATGCAGAAATAAGCACTTTTCCATAAACAAGCTCTAAATCATGTTTGATGCACTCTGGATGTCCAATTTTTGCTGTGCTGTGTCTAGTTGAGATGAAATGAACACCGTGGAGTTTTCAGCAAGTTGCAACATTGAAATGCAGAAATAAGCACTTTTCCATAAACAAGCTCTAAATCATGTTTGAAGCACTCTGGATAAAAAAATGTTTTTGTTATGTTATTCGAGATGTTATGAAACACTGTGGACTGTTTTCAGCAAGTTGCAACATTGAAATGCAGAAATAAGCACTTTTCCATAAACAAGCTCTAAATCATGTTTGATGCACTCTGGATGTCCAATTTTTGCTGTGCTGTGTCTAGTTGAGATGAAATGAACACCGTGGACAGTTTTCAGCAAGTTGCAACATTGAAATGCAGAAATAAGCACTTTTCCATAAACAAGCTCTAAATCATGTTTGATGCACTCTGGATGTCCAATTTTTTGTTGTGTCTATTGAGATGAAATGAACACTGTGGACAGTTTTCAGCAAGTTGCAACATTGAAATGCAGAAATAAGCACTTTTCCATAAACAAGCTCTAAATCATGTTTGATGCACTCTGGATGTCCAATTTTTGCTGTGCTGTGTCTAGTTGAGATGAAATGAACACCGTGGACAGTTTTCAGCAAGTTGCAACATTGAAATGCAGAAATAAGCACTTTTCCATAAACAAGCTCTAAATCATGTTTGATGCACTCTGGATGTCCAATTTTTGCTGTGCTGTGTCTATTGAGATGAAATGAACACCGTGGACAGTTTTCAGCAAGTTGCAACATTGAAATGCAGAAATAAGCACTTTTCCATAAACAAGCTCTAAATCATGTTTGATGCACTCTGGATGTCCAATTTTTGCTGTGCTGTGTCTAGTTGAGATGAAATGAACACTGTGGACAGTTTTCAGCAAGTTGCAACATTGAAATGCAGAAATAAGCACTTTTCCATAAACAAGCTCTAAATCATGTTTGAAGCACTCTGGATAAAAAATTTTTGTTATGTTTATTCGAGATGTTATGAAAACACTGTGGACTGTTTTCAGCAAGTTGCAACATTGAAATGCAGAAATAAGCACTTTTCCATAAACAAGCTCTAAATCATGTTTGATGCACTCTGGATGTCCAATTTTTGCTGTGCTGTGTCTAGTTGAGATGAAATGAACACCGTGGACAGTTTTCAGCAAGTTGCAACATTGAAATGCAGAAATAAGCACTTTTCCATAAACAAGCTCTAAATCATGTTTGATGCACTCTGGATGTCCAATTTTTGCTGTGCTGTGTCTAGTTGAGATGAAATGAACACCGTGGACAGTTTTCAGCAAGTTGCAACATTGAAATGCAGAAATAAGCACTTTTCCATAAACAAGCTCTAAATCATGTTTGAAGCACTCTGGATAAAAAATGTTTTTGTTATGTTTATTCGAGATGTTATGAAAACACTGTAGACTGTTTTCAGCAAGTTACAACATTGAAATGCAGAAATAAGCACTTTTCCATAAACAAGCTCTAAATCATGTTTGATGCACTCTGGATGTCCAATTTTTGCTGTGCTGTGTCTAGTTGAGATGAAATGAACACCGTGGACAGTTTTCAGCAAGTTGCAACATTGAAATGCAGAAATAAGCACTTTTCCATAAACAAGCTCTAAATCATGTTTGATGCACTCTGGATAAAAAATTTTTGTTATGTTTATTCGAGATGTTATGAAAACACTGTGGACAGTTTTCAGCAAGTTGCAACATTGAAATGCAGAAATAAGCACTTTTCCATAAACAAGCTCTAAATCATGTTTGATGCACTCTGGATGTCCAATTTTTGCTGTGCTGTGTCTAGTTGAGATGAAATGAACACCGTGGACAGTTTTCAGCAAGTTGCAACATTGAAATGCAGAAATAAGCACTTTTCCATAAACAAGCTCTAAATCATGTTTGATGCACTCTGGATGTCCAATTTTTGCTGTGCTGTGTCTAGTTGAGATGAAATGAACACCGTGGACAGTTTTCAGCAAGTTGCAACATTGAAATGCAGAAATAAGCACTTTTCCATAAACAAGCTCTAAATCATGTTTGATGCACTCTGGATAAAAAATGTTTTTGTTATGTTTATTCGAGATGTTATGAAAACACTGTAGACTGTTTTCAGCAAGTTGCAACATTGAAATGCAGAAATAAGCACTTTTCCATAAACAAGCTCTAAATCATGTTTGATGCACTCTGGATGTCAAAAATGTTTTTGTTGTGTCTAGTTGAGATGAAATGAACACCGTGGACAGTTTTCAGCAAGTTGCAACATTGAAATGCAGAAATAAGCACTTTTCCATAAACAAGCTCTAAATCATGTTTGATGCACTCTGGATGTCCAATTTTTGCTGTGCTGTGTCTAGTTGAGATGAAATGAACACCGTGGACAGTTTTCAGCAAGTTGCAACATTGAAATGCAGAAATAAGCACTTTTCCATAAACAAGCTCTAAATCATGTTTGATGCACTCTGGATGTCCAATTTTTGCTGTGCTGTGTCTAGTTGAGATGAAATGAACACCGTGGACAGTTTTCAGCAAGTTGCAACATTGAAATGCAGAAATAAGCACTTTTCCATAAACAAGCTCTAAATCATGTTTGAAGCACTCTGGATAAAAAATTTTTTTGTTATGTTTATTCGAGATGTTATGAAAACACTGTAGACTGTTTTCAGCAAGTTACAACATTGAAATGCAGAAATAAGCACTTTTCCATAAACAAGCTCTAAATCATGTTTGATGCACTCTGGATGTCCAATTTTTGCTGTGCTGTGTCTAGTTGAGATGAAATGAACACCGTGGACAGTTTTCAGCAAGTTGCAACATTGAAATGCAGAAATAAGCACTTTTCCATAAACAAGCTCTAAATCATGTTTGAAGCACTCTGGATAAAAAATGTTTTTGTTATGTTTATTCGAGATGTTATGAAAACACTGTAGACTGTTTTCAGCAAGTTGCAACATTGAAATGCAGAAATAAGCACTTTTCCATAAACAAGCTCTAAATCATGTTTGATGCACTCTGGATGTCCAATTTTTGCTGTGCTGTGTCTAGTTGAGATGAAATGAACACCGTGGACAGTTTTCAGCAAGTTGCAACATTGAAATGCAGAAATAAGCACTTTTCCATAAACAAGCTCTAAATCATGTTTGATGCACTCTGGATGTCCAATTTTTGCTGTGCTGTGTCTAGTTGAGATGAAATGAACACCGTGGACAGTTTTCAGCAAGTTGCAACATTGAAATGCAGAAATAAGCACTTTTCCATAAACAAGCTCTAAATCATGTTTGAAGCACTCTGGATAAAAAATGTTTTTGTTATGTTTATTCGAGATGTTATGAAAACACTGTAGACTGTTTTCAGCAAGTTGCAACATTGAAATGCAGAAATAAGCACTTTTCCATAAACAAGCTCTAAATCATGTTTGATGCACTCTGGATGTCCAATTTTTGCTGTGCTGTGTCTAGTTGAGATGAAATGAACACCGTGGACAGTTTTCAGCAAGTTGCAACATTGAAATGCAGAAATAAGCACTTTTCCATAAACAAGCTCTAAATCATGTTTGATGCACTCTGGATAAAAAATGTTTTTGTTATGTTTATTCGAGATGTTATGAAAACACTGTAGACTGTTTTCAGCAAGTTACAACATTGAAATGCAGAAATAAGCACTTTTCCATAAACAAGCTCTAAATCATGTTTGATGCACTCTGGATGTCCAATTTTTGCTGTGCTGTGTCTAGTTGAGATGAAATGAACACCGTGGACAGTTTTCAGCAAGTTGCAACATTGAAATGCAGAAATAAGCACTTTTCCATAAACAAGCTCTAAATCATGTTTGATGCACTCTGGATGTCCAATTTTTGCTGTGCTGTGTCTAGTTGAGATGAAATGAACACCGTGGACAGTTTTCAGCAAGTTGCAACATTGAAATGCAGAAATAAGCACTTTTCCATAAACAAGCTCTAAATCATGTTTGAAGCACTCTGGATAAAAAATGTTTTTGTTATGTTTATTCGAGATGTTATGAAAACACTGTAGACTGTTTTCAGCAAGTTACAACATTGAAATGCAGAAATAAGCACTTTTCCATAAACAAGCTCTAAATCATGTTTGATGCACTCTGGATGTCCAATTTTTTGTTGTGTCTATTGAGATGAAATGAACACTGTGGACAGTTTTCAGCAAGTTGCAACATTGAAATGCAGAAATAAGCACTTTTCCATAAACAAGCTCTAAATCATGTTTGATGCACTCTGGATGTCCAATTTTTGCTGTGCTGTGTCTAGTTGAGATGAAATGAACACCGTGGACAGTTTTCAGCAAGTTGCAACATTGAAATGCAGAAATAAGCACTTTTCCATAAACAAGCTCTAAATCATGTTTGATGCACTCTGGATGTCCAATTTTTGCTGTGCTGTGTCTAGTTGAGATGAAATGAACACCGTGGACAGTTTTCAGCAAGTTGCAACATTGAAATGCAGAAATAAGCACTTTTCCATAAACAAGCTCTAAATCATGTTTGATGCACTCTGGATGTCCAATTTTGCTGTGCTGTGTCTAGTTGAGATGAAATGAACACCGTGGACAGTTTTCAGCAAGTTGCAACATTGAAATGCAGAAATAAGCACTTTTCCATAAACAAGCTCTAAATCATGTTTGATGCACTCTGGATGTCCAATTTTTGCTGTGCTGTGTCTAGATGAGATGAAATGAACACCGTGGACAGTTTTCAGCAAGTTGCAACATTGAAATGCAGAAATAAGCACTTTTCCATAAACAAGCTCTAAATCATGTTTGATGCACTCTGGATAAAAAAATTTTTTGTTATGTTTATTCGAGATGTTATGAAAACACTGTAGACTGTTTTCAGCAAGTTACAACATTGAAATGCAGAAATAAGCACTTTTCCATAAACAAGCTCTAAATCATGTTTGATGCACTCTGGATGTCCAATTTTTGCTGTGCTGTGTCTAGTTGAGATGAAATGAACACCGTGGACAGTTTTCAGCAAGTTGCAACATTGAAATGCAGAAATAAGCACTTTTCCATAAACAAGCTCTAAATCATGTTTGATGCACTCTGGATGTCCAATTTTTGCTGTGCTGTGTCTAGTTGAGATGAAATGAACACCGTGGACAGTTTTCAGCAAGTTGCAACATTGAAATGCAGAAATAAGCACTTTTCCATAAACAAGCTCTAAATCATGTTTGATGCACTCTGGATGTCCAATTTTTGCTGTGCTGTGTCTAGTTGAGATGAAATGAACACCGTGGACAGTTTTCAGCAAGTTGCAACATTGAAATGCAGAAATAAGCACTTTTCCATAAACAAGCTCTAAATCATGTTTGATGCACTCTGGATAAAAAATTTTTGTTATGTTTATTGAGATGTTATGAAAACACTGTGGACTGTTTTCAGCAAGTTGCAACATTGAAATGCAGAAATAAGCACTTTTCCATAAACAAGCTCTAAATCATGTTTGATGCACTCTGGATGTCCAATTTTTGCTGTGCTGTGTCTAGTTGAGATGAAATGAACACCGTGGACAGTTTTCAGCAAGTTGCAACATTGAAATGCAGAAATAAGCACTTTTCCATAAACAAGCTCTAAATCATGTTTGAAGCACTCTGGATAAAAAAATGTTTTTGTTATGTTTATTCGAGATGTTATGAAAACACTGTAGACTGTTTTCAGCAAGTTACAACATTGAAATGCAGAAATAAGCACTTTTCCATAAACAAGCTCTAAATCATGTTTGATGCACTCTGGATGTCCAATTTTTGCTGTGCTGTGTCTAGTTGAGATGAAATGAACACCGTGGACAGTTTTCAGCAAGTTGCAACATTGAAATGCAGAAATAAGCACTTTTCCATAAACAAGCTCTAAATCATGTTTGATGCACTCTGGATGTCCAATTTTTGCTGTGCTGTGTCTAGTTGAGATTAAATGAACACCGTGGACAGTTTTCAGCAAGTTGCAACATTGAAATGCAGAAATAAGCACTTTTCCATAAACAAGCTCTAAATCATGTTTGAAGCACTCTGGATAAAAAAATTTTTGTTATGTTTATTCGAGATGTTATGAAAACACTGTAGACTGTTTTCAGCAAGTTACAACATTGAAATGCAGAAATAAGCACTTTTCCATAAACAAGCTCTAAATCATGTTTGATGCACTCTGGATGTCCAATTTTTGCTGTGCTGTGTCTAGTTGAGATGAAATGAACACCGTGGACAGTTTTCAGCAAGTTGCAACATTGAAATGCAGAAATAAGCACTTTTCCATAAACAAGCTCTAAATCATGTTTGATGCACTCTGGATAAAAAATTTTTTGTTATGTCTATTCGAGATGTTATGAACACCGTGGACTGTTTTCAGCAAGTTGCAACATTGAAATGCAGAAATAAGCACTTTTCCATAAACAAGCTCTAAATCATGTTTGATGCACTCTGGATAAAAAATTTTTGTTATGTTATTCGAGATGTTATGAAAACACTGTGGACTGTTTTCAGCAAGTTGCAACATTGAAATGCAGAAATAAGCACTTTTCCATAAACAAGCTCTAAATCATGTTTGATGCACTCTGGATGTCCAATTTTGCTGTGCTGTGTCTAGTTGAGATGAAATGAACACCGTGGATAGTTTTCAGCAAGTTGCAACATTGAAATGCAGAAATAAGCACTTTTCCATAAACAAGCTCTAAATCATGTTTGATGCACTCTGGATAAAAAATTTTTGTGCTATGTTATTCGAGATGTTATGAAAACACTGTAGACTGTTTTCAGCAAGTTGCAACATTGAAATGCAGAAATAAGCACTTTTCCATAAACAAGCTCTAAATCATGTTTGATGCACTCTGGATAAAAAATTTTTGTTATGTGTGTCGAGATGTTATGAAAACACTGTGGACTGTTTTCAGCAAGTTGCAACATTGAAATGCAGAAATAAGCACTTTTCCATAAACAAGCTCTAAATCATGTTTGATGCACTCTGGATGTCCAATTTTGCTGTGCTGTGTCTAGTTGAGATGAAATGAACACCGTGGACAGTTTTCAGCAAGTTGCAACATTGAAATGCAGAAATAAGCACTTTTCCATAAACAAGCTCTAAATCATGTTTGATGCACTCTGGATGTCCAATTTTTGCTGTGCTGTGTCTAGTTGAGATGAAATGAACACCGTGGACAGTTTTCAGCAAGTTGCAACATTGAAATGCAGAAATAAGCACTTTTCCATAAACAAGCTCTAAATCATGTTTGAAGCACTCTGGATAAAAAAATTTTTTGTTATGTTTATTCGAGATGTTATGAAAACACTGTAGAGTTTTCAGCAAGTTACAACATTGAAATGCAGAAATAAGCACTTTTCCATAAACAAGCTCTAAATCATGTTTGATGCACTCTGGATAAAAAATGTTTTTGTTATGTTTATTCGAGATGTTATGAAAACACTGTAGACTGTTTTCAGCAAGTTACAACATTGAAATGCAGAAATAAGCACTTTTCCATAAACAAGCTCTAAATCATGTTTGATGCACTCTGGATGTCCAATTTTTGCTGTGCTGTGTCTAGTTGAGATGAAATGAACACCGTGGACAGTTTTCAGCAAGTTGCAACATTGAAATGCAGAAATAAGCACTTTTCCATAAACAAGCTCTAAATCATGTTTGATGCACTCTGGATGTCCAATTTTTTGTTATGTCTAGTTGAGATGTTATGAAAACACTGTGGACAGTTTTCAGCAAGTTACAACATTGAAATGCAGAAATAAGCACTTTTCCATAAACAAGCTCTAAATCATGTTTGATGCACTCTGGATAAAAAATGTTTTTGTTATGTTTATTCGAGATGTTATGAAAACACTGTAGACTGTTTTCAGCAAGTTGCAACATTGAAATGCAGAAATAAGCACTTTTCCATAAACAAGCTCTAAATCATGTTTGATGCACTCTGGATGTCCAATTTTTGCTGTGCTGTGTCTAGTTGAGATGAAATGAACACCGTGGACAGTTTTCAGCAAGTTGCAACATTGAAATGCAGAAATAAGCACTTTTCCATAAACAAGCTCTAAATCATGTTTGATGCACTCTGGATGTCCAATTTTGCTGTGCTGTGTCTAGTTGAGATGAAATGAACACCGTGGACAGTTTTCAGCAAGTTGCAACATTGAAATGCAGAAATAAGCACTTTTCCATAAACAAGCTCTAAATCATGTTTGATGCACTCTGGATGTCCAATTTTGCTGTGCTGTGTCTAGTTGAGATTAAATGAACACCGTGGACAGTTTTCAGCAAGTTGCAACATTGAAATGCAGAAATAAGCACTTTTCCATAAACAAGCTCTAAATCATGTTTGAAGCACTCTGGATAAAAAATTTTTTTGTTATGTTTATTCGAGATGTTATGAAAACACTGTAGACTGTTTTCAGCAAGTTACAACATTGAAATGCAGAAATAAGCACTTTTCCATAAACAAGCTCTAAATCATGTTTGATGCACTCTGGATGTCCAATTTTTGCTGTGCTGTGTCTAGTTGAGATGAAATGAACACCGTGGACAGTTTTCAGCAAGTTGCAACATTGAAATGCAGAAATAAGCACT
The DNA here is from genome assembly GCF_002021735.2 of Oncorhynchus kisutch. NCBI lineage: Eukaryota > Metazoa > Chordata > Actinopteri > Salmoniformes > Salmonidae > Oncorhynchus > Oncorhynchus kisutch. Next base: position 24,408 of record NW_022262049.1, read on the forward strand.
TTTCCATAAACAAGCTCTAAATCATGTTTGAAGCACTCTGGATAAAAAATGTTTTTGTTATGTTTATTCGAGATGTTATGAAAACACTGTAGACTGTTTTCAGCAAGTTACAACATTGAAATGCAGAAATAAGCACTTTTCCATAAACAAGCTCTAAATCATGTTTGATGCACTCTGGATGTCCAATTTTGCTGTGCTGTGTCTAGTTGAGATTAAATGAACACCGTGGATAGTTTTCAGCAAGTTGCAACATTGAAATGCAGAAATAAGCACTTTTCCATAAACAAGCTCTAAATCATGTTTGATGCACTCTGGATGTCCAATTTTGCTGTGCTGTGTCTAGTTGAGATGAAATGAACACCGTGGACAGTTTTCAGCAAGTTGCAACATTGAAATGCAGAAATAAGCACTTTTCCATAAACAAGCTCTAAATCATGTTTGATGCACTCTGGATGTCCAATTTTTGCTGTGCTGTGTCTAGTTGAGATGTTATGAACACCGTGGACTGTTTTCAGCAAGTTGCAACATTGAAATGCAGAAATAAGCACTTTTCCATAAACAAGCTCTAAATCATGTTTGATGCACTCTGGATGTCCAATTTTTGCTGTGCTGTGTCTAGTTGAGATGAAATGAACACCGTGGACAGTTTTCAGCAAGTTGCAACATTGAAATGCAGAAATAAGCACTTTTCCATAAACAAGCTCTAAATCATGTTTGATGCACTCTGGATGTCAATTTTTGCTGTGCTGTGTCTAGTTGAGATGAAATGAACACCGTGGATAGTTTTCAGCAAGTTGCAACATTGAAATGCAGAAATAAGCACTTTTCCATAAACAAGCTCTAAATCATGTTTGAAGCACTCTGGATAAAAAATGTTTTTGTTATGTTTATTCGAGATGTTATGAAAACACTGTAGACTGTTTTCAGCAAGTTACAACATTGAAATGCAGAAATAAGCACTTTTCCATAAACAAGCTCTAAATCATGTTTGATGCACTCTGGATGTCCAATTTTTGCTGTGCTGTGTCTAGTTGAGATAAATGAACACCGTGGACAGTTTTCAGCAAGTTGCAACATTGAAATGCAGAAATAAGCACTTTTCCATAAACAAGCTCTAAATCATGTTTGATGCACTCTGGATAAAAAATGTTTTGCTGTGCTGTGTCTAGTTGAGATGTTATGAACACGTGGACAGTTTTCAGCAAGTTGCAACATTGAAATGCAGAAATAAGCACTTTTCCATAAACAAGCTCTAAATCATGTTTGATGCACTCTGGATGTCCAATTTTTGCTGTGCTGTGTCTAGTTGAGATTAAATGAACACGTGGATAGTTTTCAGCAAGTTGCAACATTGAAATGCAGAAATAAGCACTTTTCCAATAAACAAGCTCTAAATCATGTTTGATGCACTCTGGATAAAAAAATGTTTTGTTATGTTTATTCGAGATGTTATGAAAACACTGTAGACTGTTTTCAGCAAGTTACAACATTGAAATGCAGAAATAAGCACTTTTCCATAAACAAGCTCTAAATCATGTTTGATGCACTCTGGATGTCCAATTTTTGCTGTGCTGTGTCTAGTTGAGATGAAATGAACACCGTGGACAGTTTTCAGCAAGTTGCAACATTGAAATGCAGAAATAAGCACTTTTCCATAAACAAGCTCTAAATCATGTTTGATGCACTCTGGATGTCCAATTTGCTGTGCTGTGTCTAGTTGAGATGAAATGAACACCGTGGACAGTTTTCAGCAAGTTGCAACATTGAAATGCAGAAATAAGCACTTTTCCATAAACAAGCTCTAAATCATGTTTGAAGCACTCTGGATAAAAAATTTTTTGTTATGTTTATTCGAGATGTTATGAAAACACTGTAGACTGTTTTCAGCAAGTTACAACATTGAAATGCAGAAATAAGCACTTTTCCATAAACAAGCTCTAAATCATGTTTGATGCACTCTGGATGTCCAATTTTTGCTGTGCTGTGTCTAGTTGAGATTAAATGAACACCGTGGATAGTTTTCAGCAAGTTGCAACATTGAAATGCAGAAATAAGCACTTTTCCATAAACAAGCTCTAAATCATGTTTGATGCACTCTGGATGTCCATTTTTGCTGTGCTGTGTCTATTGAGATGAAATGAAACACCGTGGACTGTTTTCAGCAAGTTGCAACATTGAAATGCAGAAATAAGCACTTTTCCATAAACAAGCTCTAAATCATGTTTGATGCACTCTGGATGTCCAATTTTTGCTGTGCTGTGTCTAGTTGAGATAAATGAACACCGTGGATAGTTTTCAGCAAGTTGCAACATTGAAATGCAGAAATAAGCACTTTTCCATAAACAAGCTCTAAATCATGTTTGATGCACTCTGGATGTCCAATTTTTGCTGTGCTGTGTCTAGTTGAGATGAAATGAACACCGTGGACAGTTTTCAGCAAGTTGCAACATTGAAATGCAGAAATAAGCACTTTTCCATAAACAAGCTCTAAATCATGTTTGATGCACTCTGGATGTCCAATTTTTGCTGTGCTGTGTCTAGTTGAGATTAAATGAACACCGTGGACAGTTTTCAGCAAGTTGCAACATTGAAATGCAGAAATAAGCACTTTTCCATAAACAAGCTCTAAATCATGTTTGAAGCACTCTGGATAAAAAAATTTTTGTTATGTTTATTCGAGATGTTATGAAAACACTGTAGACTGTTTTCAGCAAGTTACAACATTGAAATGCAGAAATAAGCACTTTTCCATAAACAAGCTCTAAATCATGTTTGATGCACTCTGGATGTCCAATTTTTGCTGTGCTGTGTCTAGTTGAGATTAAATGAACACCGTGGACAGTTTTCAGCAAGTTGCAACATTGAAATGCAGAAATAAGCACTTTTCCATAAACAAGCTCTAAATCATGTTTGATGCACTCTGGATGTCCAATTTTGCTGTGCTGTGTCTAGTTGAGATTAAATGAACACCGTGGATGTTTTCAGCAAGTTGCAACATTGAAATGCAGAAATAAGCACTTTTCCATAAACAAGCTCTAAATCATGTTTGAAGCACTCTGGATAAAAAATTTTTTGTTATGTTTATTCGAGATGTTATGAAAACACTGTAGACTGTTTTCAGCAAGTTACAACATTGAAATGCAGAAATAAGCACTTTTCCATAAACAAGCTCTAAATCATGTTTGATGCACTCTGGATGTCCAATTTTGCTGTGCTGTGTCTAGTTGAGATAAATGAACGCCGTGGACAGTTTTCAGCAAGTTGCAACATTGAAATGCAGAAATAAGCACTTTTCCATAAACAAGCTCTAAATCATGTTTGATGCACTCTGGATAAAAACATGTTTTTGTTATGTTTATTCGAGATGTTATGAAAACACTGTAGACTGTTTTCAGCAAGTTACAACATTGAAATGCAGAAATAAGCACTTTTCCATAAACAAGCTCTAAATCATGTTTGATGCACTCTGGATAAAAAAATTTTTGTTATGTTTATTCGAGATGTTATGAAAACACCGTAGACTGTTTTCAGCAAGTTACAACATTGAAATGCAGAAATAAGCACTTTTCCATAAACAAGCTCTAAATCATGTTTGATGCACTCTGGATGTCCAATTTTTGCTGTGCTGTGTCTAGTTGAGATTAAATGAACACCGTGGACAGTTTTCAGCAAGTTGCAACATTGAAATGCAGAAATAAGCACTTTTCCATAAACAAGCTCTAAATCATGTTTGATGCACTCTGGATGTCCAATTTTTGCTGTGCTGTGTCTAGTTGAGATGAAATGAACACCGTGGATAGTTTTCAGCAAGTTGCAACATTGAAATGCAGAAATAAGCACTTTTCCATAAACAAGCTCTAAATCATGTTTGAAGCACTCTGGATAAAAAAATGTTTTTGTTATGTTTATTCGAGATGTTATGAAAACACTGTAGACTGTTTTCAGCAAGTTTACAACATTGAAATGCAGAAATAAGCACTTTTCCATAAACAAGCTCTAAATCATGTTTGATGCACTCTGGATGTCCAATTTTTGCTGTGCTGTGTCTAGTTGAGATTAAATGAACACCGTGGATAGTTTTCAGCAAGTTGCAACATTGAAATGCAGAAATAAGCACTTTTCCATAAACAAGCTCTAAATCATGTTTGATGCACTCTGGATGTCCAATTTTGCTGTGCTGTGTCTAGTTGAGATTATGAACACCGTGGATAGTTTTCAGCAAGTTGCAACATTGAAATGCAGAAATAAGCACTTTTCCATAAACAAGCTCTAAATCATGTTTGAAGCACTCTGGATAAAAAATTTTTTGTTATGTTTATTCGAGATGTTATGAAAACACTGTAGACTGTTTTCAGCAAGTTACAACATTGAAATGCAGAAATAAGCACTTTTCCATAAACAAGCTCTAAATCATGTTTGATGCACTCTGGATGTCCAATTTTTGCTGTGCTGTGTCTAGTTGAGATAAAATGAACGCCGTGGACAGTTTTCAGCAAGTTGCAACATTGAAATGCAGAAATAAGCACTTTTCCATAAACAAGCTCTAAATCATGTTTGAAGCACTCTGGATAAAAAATGTTTTGTTATGTTTATTCGAGATGTTATGAAAACACTGTAGACTGTTTCAGCAAGTTGCAACATTGAAATGCAGAAATAAGCACTTTTCCATAAACAAGCTCTAAATCATGTTTGATGCACTCTGGATAAAAAATTTTTTGTTGCTGTGTTTATTCGAGATGTTATGAAAACACTGTAGACTGTTTTCAGCAAGTTACAACATTGAAATGCAGAAATAAGCACTTTTCCATAAACAAGCTCTAAATCATGTTTGATGCACTCTGGATGTCCAATTTTTGCTGTGCTGTGTCTAGTTGAGATGAAATGAACACCGTGGACAGTTTTCAGCAAGTTGCAACATTGAAATGCAGAAATAAGCACTTTTCCATAAACAAGCTCTAAATCATGTTTGATGCACTCTGGATGTCCAATTTTTGCTGTGCTGTGTCTAGTTGAGATGAAATGAACACGTGGACAGTTTTCAGCAAGTTGCAACATTGAAATGCAGAAATAAGCACTTTTCCATAAACAAGCTCTAAATCATGTTTGATGCACTCTGGATAAAAAATGTTTTTGTTATGTTTATTCGAGATGTTATGAAAACACTGTAGACTGTTTTCAGCAAGTTACAACATTGAAATGCAGAAATAAGCACTTTTCCATAAACAAGCTCTAAATCATGTTTGATGCACTCTGGATGTCCAATTTTTGCTGTGCTGTGTCTAGTTGAGATTAAATGAACACCGTGGACAGTTTTCAGCAAGTTGCAACATTGAAATGCAGAAATAAGCACTTTTCCATAAACAAGCTCTAAATCATGTTTGAAGCACTCTGGATAAAAAATGTTTTGTTATGTTTATTCGAGATGTTATGAAAACACTGTAGACTGTTTTCAGCAAGTTACAACATTGAAATGCAGAAATAAGCACTTTTCCATAAACAAGCTCTAAATCATGTTTGATGCACTCTGGATAAAAAATGTTTTTGTTATGTTTATTCGAGATGTTATGAAAACACTGTAGACTGTTTTCAGCAAGTTACAACATTGAAATGCAGAAATAAGCACTTTTCCATAAACAAGCTCTAAATCATGTTTGATGCACTCTGGATGTCCAATTTTTGCTGTGCTGTGTCTAGTTGAGATGAAATGAACGCCGTGGACAGTTTTCAGCAAGTTGCAACATTGAAATGCAGAAATAAGCACTTTTCCATAAACAAGCTCTAAATCATGTTTGATGCACTCTGGATGTCCAATTTTTGCTGTGCTGTGTCTAGGTTGAGATTAAATGAACACGTGGATAGTTTTCAGCAAGTTGCAACATTGAAATGCAGAAATAAGCACTTTTCCATAAACAAGCTCTAAATCATGTTTGAAGCACTCTGGATAAAAAATTTTTGTTATGTTTATTCGAGATGTTATGAAAACACTGTAGACTGTTTTCAGCAAGTTACAACATTGAAATGCAGAAATAAGCACTTTTCCATAAACAAGCTCTAAATCATGTTTGATGCACTCTGGATGTCCAATTTTGCTGTGCTGTGTCTAGTTGAGATAAAATGAACGCCGTGGACAGTTTTCAGCAAGTTGCAACATTGAAATGCAGAAATAAGCACTTTTCCATAAACAAGCTCTAAATCATGTTTGAAGCACTCTGGATAAAAAAATGTTTTGTTATGTTTATTCGAGATGTTATGAAAACACTGTAGACTGTTTTCAGCAAGTTGCAACATTGAAAGCAGAAATGCAGAAATAAGCACTTTCCATAAACAAGCTCTAAATCATGTTTGATGCACTCTGGATGTCAATTTTTGCTGTGCTGTGTCTAGTTGAGATTAAATGAAAACCGTGGATAGTGATGTTTTCAGCAGTTGCAACATTGAAATGCAGAAATAAGCACTTTTCCATAAACAAGCTCTAAATCATGTTTGATGCACTCTGGATGTCCAATTTTTGCTGTGCTGTGTCTAGTTGAGATAAAATGAACGCCGTGGACAGTTTTCAGCAAGTTGCAACATTGAAAGCAGAAATAAGCACTTTTCCATAAACAAGCTCTAAATCATGTTTGAAGCACTCTGGATAAAAAAATGTTTTGTTATGTTTATTCGAGATGTTATGAAAACACTGTAGACTGTTTTCAGCAAGTTGCAACATTGAAATGCAGAAATAAGCACTTTTCCATAAACAAGCTCTAAATCATGTTTGATGCACTCTGGATGTCCATTTTTGCTGTGCTGTGTCTAGGTTGAGATTAATGAACACCGTGGATAGTTTTCAGCAAGTTGCAACATTGAAATGCAGAAATAAGCACTTTTCCATAAACAAGCTCTAAATCATGTTTGAGCACTCTGGATAAAAAATGTTTTTGTTATGTTTATTCGAGATGTTATGAAAACACTGTAGACTGTTTCAGCAAGTTACAACATTGAAATGCAGAAATAAGCACTTTTCCATAAACAAGCTCTAAATCATGTTTGATGCACTCTGGATGTCCAATTTTTGCTGTGCTGTGTCTAGTTGAGATGAATGAAACCGTGGACAGTTTTCAGCAAGTTGCAACATTGAAATGCAGAAATAAGCACTTTTCCATAAACAAGCTCTAAATCATGTTTGATGCACTCTGGATGTCCAATTTTGCTGTGCTGTGTCTAGTTGAGATAAATGAACGCCGTGGACAGTTTTCAGCAAGTTGCAACATTGAAATGCAGAAATAAGCACTTTTCCATAAACAAGCTCTAAATATGTTTGAAGCACTCTGGATAAAAAAATGTTTTTGTATGTTTATTCGAGATGTTTATGAAAACAACTGTATGTACTGTTTTCAGCAAGTTACACATTGAATGCAGAAATAAGCACTTTTCCATAAACAAGCTCTAAATCATGTTTGATGCACTCTGGATAAAAAAATGTTTTGTTGTTTATTCGAGATGTTATGAAAACACTGTAGACTGTTTTCAGCAAGTTACAACATTGAAATGCAGAAATAAGCACTTTTCCATAAACAAGCTCTAAATCATGTTTGATGCACTCTGGATGTCCAATTTTGCTGTGCTGTCTAGTTGAGATTAAATGAACACCGTGGACAGTTTTCAGCAAGTTGCAACATTGAAATGCAGAAATAAGCACTTTTCCATAAACAAGCTCTAAATCATGTTTGATGCACTCTGGATGTCCAATTTTTGCTGTGCTGTGTCTAGTTGAGATTAAATGAACACCGTGGACAGTTTTCAGCAAGTTGCAACATTGAAATGCAGAAATAAGCACTTTTCCATAAACAAGCTCTAAATCATGTTTGAAGCACTCTGGATAAAAAAATGTTTTTGTTATGTTTATTCGAGATGTTATGAAAACACTGTAGACTGTTTTCAGCAAGTTACAACATTGAAATGCAGAAATAAGCACTTTTCCATAAACAAGCTCTAAATCATGTTTGATGCACTCTGGATGTCCAATTTTGCTGTGCTGTGTCTAGGTTGAGATTAAATGAACACCGTGGACATGTTTTCAGCAAGTTGCAACATTGAAATGCAGAAATAAGCACTTTTCCATAAACAAGCTCTAAATCATGTTTGAAGCACTCTGGATAAAAAATGTTTTGTTAGTTTATTCGAGATGTTATGAAAACACTGTAGATGTTTTCAGCAAGTTACAACATTGAAATGCAGAAATAAGCACTTTTCCATAAACAAGCTCTAAATCATGTTTGATGCACTCTGGATGTCCAATTTTTGCTGTGCTGTGTCTAGTTGAGATTAAATGAACACGTGGACAGTTTTCAGCAAGTTGCAACATTGAAATGCAGAAATAAGCACTTTTCCATAAACAAGCTCTAAATCATGTTTGATGCACTCTGGATGTCCAATTTTGCTGTGCTGTGTCTAGTTGAGATTAAATGAACGCCGTGGACAGTTTTCAGCAAGTTGCAACATTGAAATGCAGAAATAAGCACTTTTCCATAAACAAGCTCTAAATATGTTTGAAGCACTCTGGATAAAAAAATGTTTTTGTATGTTTATTCGAGATGTTATGAAAACACTGTAGACTGTTTTCAGCAAGTTACAACATTGAAATGCAGAAATAAGCACTTTTCATATAAACAGCTCTAAATCATGTTTGATGCACTCTGGATAAAAAAATTTTTGTGTGCTGTGTTTATTCGAGATGTTATGAAAACACTGTAGACTGTTTTCAGCAAGTTACAACATTGAAATGCAGAAATAAGCACTTTTCCATAAACAAGCTCTAAATCATGTTTGATGCACTCTGGATGTCCAATTTTTGCTGTGCTGTGTCTAGTTGAGATTAAATGAACACGTGGACAGTTTTCAGCAAGTTGCAACATTGAAATGCAGAAATAAGCACTTTTCCATAAACAAGCTCTAAATCATGTTTGATGCACTCTGGAATGTCCAATTTTTGCTGTGCTTGTCTAGTTGAGATAAAATGAACGCCGTGGACAGTTTCAGCAAGTTGCAACATTGAAATACAGAAATAAGCACTTTTCCATAAACAAGCTCTAAATAATGTTTGAAGGCACTCTGGATTAAAAATGTTTTTGTTATGTTTAGTTCGAGATGTTATGAACAACAGCTGTAGACTGTTTTCAGCAAGTTGCACATTGGAATGCAGAAATAAGCACTTTTCCATAAACAAAGCTCTAAATCATGTTTGATGCACTCTGGAGTCCAATGTTTTGCTGTGCTTGTGTCTAGTCGAGATTAAATGAATACACCGTGGACTAGTTTTCGCAAGTTGCAACATTGAAATGCAGAAATAAGCACTTTTCCATAAACAAGCTCTAATCATGTTTGAAGCACTCTGGAAAAAAATTTTTTGTTTATGTTTATTCGAGATGTTATGAAAACACTGTAGACTGTTTTCAGCAAGTTGCAACATTGAAATGCAGAAATAAGCACTTTTCCATAAACAAGCTCTAAATCATGTTTGATGCACTCTGGATGTCCAATTTTGCTGTGCTGTGTCTAGTTGAGAGTAAATGAACACCGTGGATAGTTGTCAGCTAGTTGCAACATTGAAATGCAGAAATAAGCACTTTTCCATAAACAAGCTCTAAATCATGTTTGAAGCACTCTGGATGTCCAATTTTTGCTGTGCTGTGTCTAGTTGAGATAAAATGAACGCCGTGGACAGTTTTCAGCAAGTTGCAAAATTGAAATGCAGAAATAAGCACTTTTCCATAAACAAGCTCTAAATCATGTTTGAAGCACTCTGGATAAAAAAATGTTTTTGTTATGTTTATTCGAGATGTTATGAAAACACTGTAGACTGTTTTCAGCAAGTTACAACATTGGAATGCAGAAATAAGCACTTTTCCATAAACAAGCTCTAAATCATGTTTGATGCACTCTGGATGTCCAATTTTTGCTGTGCTGTGTCTAGTTGAGATTAAATGAACACGTGGATAGTTTTCAGCAAGTTGCAACATTGAAATGCAGAAATAAGCACTTTTCCATAAACAAGCTCTAAATCATGTTTGAGCACTCTGGATAAAAAAATGTTTTTGTTATGTTTATTCGAGATGTTATGAAAACACTGTAGACTGTTTTCAGCAAGTTACAACATTGAAATGCAGAAATAAGCACTTTTCCATAAACAAGCTCTAAATCATGTTTGATGCACTCTGGATGTCCAATTTTGCTGTGCTGTGTCTAGTTGAGATGAAATGAACGCCGTGGACAGTTTTCAGCAAGTTGCAACATTGAAATGCAGAAATAAGCACTTTTCCATAAACAAGCTCTAAATCATGTTTGATGCACTCTGGATGTCCAATTTTTGCTGTGCTGTGTCTAGTTGAGATGAAATGAACACGCGTGGACAGTTTCAGCAAGTTGCAACATTGAAATGCAGAAATAAGGCACTTTTCCATAAACAAGCTCTAAATACATGTTTGAAGCACTCTGGATAAAAAATGTTTTTTGTTATGTTTTAATTCGAAGATGTTAATGAAACACCGTAGATGTTTTCAGCAAGGTTACAACATTGAAGATGCGGCAATAAGGCACTTTTCCAATAAACAAGCTACATAAATCATGGTTTGGATGCACTCTGGATGTCCAATTTTTGCCTGTGCTGATGTCTAGGTTAGATTAAATGAACACCGGGATAGTTTTCAGCATAGTTGCAACACTGGAAATGCAGAATAAGCACTTTTCCATAAACAAGCTCTAAATCATGTTTGAGGCACTCTGGGTCCAATTTTTTGCTGTGCTGTGTCTAGGTTGAGATTAAATGAACACCGTGGATAGTTTGTCAGCTAGTTGCAACATTGAAATGCAAGAAATAAGCACTTTTCCATAAACAAGCTCTAAATCATGTTTGAGAGCACTCTGGGTCCATTTTGCTGTGCTGTGTCTAGTTGAGATAAAATGAACCCGTGGACAGTTTTCAGCAAGTTGCAACATTGAAATACAGAAATAAGCACTTTTCCATAAACAAGCTCTAAATCATTTGATGCACTCTGGATAAAAAAATTGTTTTTGTTATGTTTATTCGAGATGTTATGAAAACACTGTAGACTGTTTTCAGCAAGTTACAACATTGAAATGCAGAAATAAGCACTTTTCCATAAACAAGCTCTAAATCATGTTTGATGCACTCTGGATGTCCAATTTTGCTGTGCTGTGTTAGTTGAGATTAAATGAACACCGTGGATAGTTTTCAGCAAGTTGCAACATTGAAATGCAGAAATAAGCACTTTTCCATAAACAAGCTCTAAATCATGTTTGATGCACTCTGGATAAAAAAATTTTTTGTTGTGTTATTCGAGATGTTATGAAAACACTGTAGACTGTTTCAGCAAGTTACAACATTGAAATGCAGAAATAAGCACTTTTCCATAAACAAGCTCTAAATCATGTTTGATGCACTCTGGATAAAAAAATGTTTTTTGTTATGTTTATTCGAGATGTTATGAAAAACACTGTAGGATGTTTTCAGCAAGTTACAACATTGAAATGCAGAAATAAGCACTTTTCCATAAACAAGCTCTAAATCATGTTTGATGCACTCTGGATGTCCAATTTTTGCTGTGCTGTGTCTAGTTGAGATAAATGAACGCCGTGGACAGTTTTCAGCAAGTTGCAACATTGAAATGCAGAAATAAGCACTTTTCCATAAACAAGCTCTAAATCATGTTTGAAGCACTCTGGATAAAAAAATGTTTTTGTATGTTTATTCGAGATGTTATGAAAAACACTGTAGACTGTTTTCAGCAAGTTGCAACATTGAAATGCAGAAATAAGCACTTTTCCATAAACAAGCTCTAAATCATGTTTGATGCACTCTGGATGTCCAATTTTTGTGTGCTGTGTCTAGTTGAGATTAAATGAAAACCGTGGCAGTTTTCAAGTTGCAACATTGAAATGCAGAAATAAGCACTTTTCCATAAACAAGCTCTAAATCATGTTTGATGCACTCTGGATGTCCAATTTTTGCTGTGCTGTGTCTAGTTGAGATGAAATGAACGCCGTGGACAGTTTCAGCAAGTTGCAACATTGAAATGCAGAAATAAGCACTTTTCCATAAACAAGCTCTAAATCATGTTTGAAGCACTCTGGATAAAAAATGTTTTGTTATGTTTATTCGAGATGTTATGAAAACACTGTAGACTGTTTTCAGCAAGTTGCAACATTGAAATGCAGAAATAAGCACTTTTCCATAAACAAGCTCTAAATCATGTTTGATGCACTCTGGATGTCCAATTTTGCTGTGCTGTGTCTAGGTTGAGATTAAATGAACACCGTGGATAGTTTTCAGCAAGTTGCAACATTGAAATGCAGAAATAAGCACTTTCCATAAACAAGCTCTAAATCATGTTTGATGCACTCTGGATGTCCAATTTTTGCTGTGCTGTGTCTAGTTGAGATGAAATGAAAACGCCGTGGACAGTTTTCAGCAAGTTGCAACATTGAAATGCAGAAATAAGCACTTTTCCATAAACAAGCTCTAAATCATGTTTGAAGCACTCTGGATAAAAAAATGTTTTTGTTATGTTATTCGAGATGTTATGAAAACACTGTAGACTGTTTTCAGCAAGTTACAACATTGAAATGCAGAAATAAGCACTTTTCCATAACAAGCTCTAAATCATGTTTGATGCACTCTGGATGTCCAATTTTGCTGTGTGTGTTAGTTGAGATTAAATGAACACCGTGGACAGTTTTCAGCAAGTTGCAACATTGAAATGCAGAAATAAGCACTTTTCCATAAACAAGCTCTAAATCATGTTTGAAGCACTCTGGATAAAAAAATTTTTTGTTATGTTATTCGAGATGTTATGAAAACACTGTGGACTGTTTCAGCAAGTTACAACATTGGAATGCAGAAATAAGCACTTTTCCATAAACAAGCTCTAAATCATGTTTGATGCACTCTGGATAAAAAATGTTTTGTGTTATGTTATTCGGATGTTATGAAAACACTGTAGACTGTTTCAGCAAGTTACAACATTGAAATGCAGAAATAAGCACTTTTCCATAAACAAGCTCTAAATCATGTTTGATGCACTCTGGATGTCCAATTTTTGCTGTGCTGTGTCTAGTTGAGATAAAATGAACACCGTGGATAGTTTTCAGCAAGTTGCAACATTGAAATGCAGAAATAAGCACTTTTCCATAAACAAGCTCTAAATCATGTTTGAAGCACTCTGGATAAAAAAATGTTTTGTTATGTTTATTCGAGATGTTATGAAAACACTGTAGACTGTTTTCAGCAAGTTGCAACATTGAAATGCAGAAATAAGCACTTTTCCATAAACAAGCTCTAAATCATGTTTGATGCACTCGTGGATGTCCAATTTTGCTGTGCTGTGTTTAGGTTGAGATTAAATGAACACCGTGGATAGTTTTCAGCAAGTTGCAAGATTGAAATGCA
>NW_022262050.1:0-74085 GCF_002021735.2 Oncorhynchus kisutch
AATGTGGACAGTTTTCAGCAAGTTGCAACATTGAAATGCAGAAATAAGCACTTTTCCATAAACAAGCTCTAAATCATGTTTGATGCACTCTGGATATCCAATTTTGCTGTGCTGTGTCTAGGTTGAGATGAAATGAACGCCGTGGACAGTTTTCAGCAAGTTGCAACATTGAAATGCAGAAATAAGCACTTTTCCATAAACAAGCTCTAAATCATGTTTGAAGCACTCTGGATAAAAAAATGTTTTTGTTATGTTTATTCGAGATGTTATGAAAACACTGTAGACTGTTTTCAGCAAGTTACAACATTGAAATGCAGAAATAAGCACTTTTCCATAAACAAGCTCTAAATCATGTTTGATGCACTCTGGATATCCAATTTTTGCTGTGCTGTGTCTAGGTTGAGATGAAATGAACGCCGTGGACAGTTTTCAGCAAGTTGCAACATTGAAATGCAGAAATAAGCACTTTTCCATAAACAAGCTCTAAATCATGTTTGATGCACTCTGGATATCCAATTTTTGCTGTGCTGTGTCTAGGTTGAGATGAAATGAACGCCGTGGACTGTTTTCAGCAAGTTACAACATTGAAATGCAGAAATAAGCACTTTTCCATAAACAAGCTCTAAATCATGTTTGATGCACTCTGGATATCCAATTTTTGCTGTGCTGTGTCTAGGTTGAGATGAAATGAACGCCGTGGACAGTTTTCAGCAAGTTGCAACATTGAAATGCAGAAATAAGCACTTTTCCATAAACAAGCTCTAAATCATGTTTGATGCACTCTGGATAAAAAATTTTTTTGTGCTGTGTCTAGGTTGAGATGAAATGAAAACCGTGGACTGTTTTCAGCAAGTTACAACATTGAAATGCAGAAATAAGCACTTTTCCATAAACAAGCTCTAAATCATGTTTGATGCACTCTGGATATCCAATTTTTGCTGTGCTGTGTCTAGGTTGAGATGAAATGAACACCGTGGACAGTTTTCAGCAAGTTGCAACATTGAAATGCAGAAATAAGCACTTTTCCATAAACAAGCTCTAAATCATGTTTGAAGCACTCTGGATATCCAATTTTTGCTGTGCTGTGTCTAGGTTGAGATGAAATGAACGCCGTAGACTGTTTTCAGCAAGTTGCAACATTGAAATGCAGAAATAAGCACTTTTCCATAAACAAGCTCTAAATCATGTTTGATGCACTCTGGATATCCAATTTTTGCTGTGCTGTGTCTAGGTTGAGATGAAATGAACGCCGTGGACAGTTTTCAGCAAGTTGCAACATTGAAATGCAGAAATAAGCACTTTTCCATAAACAAGCTCTAAATCATGTTTGAAGCACTCTGGATAAAAAATGTTTTTGTTATGTTTATTCGAGATGTTATGAAAACACTGTAGACTGTTTTCAGCAAGTTACAACATTGAAATGCAGAAATAAGCACTTTTCCATAAACAAGCTCTAAATCATGTTTGATGCACTCTGGATATCCAATTTTTGCTGTGCTGTGTCTAGGTTGAGATGAAATGAACGCCGTGGACAGTTTTCAGCAAGTTGCAACATTGAAATGCAGAAATAAGCACTTTTCCATAAACAAGCTCTAAATCATGTTTGAAGCACTCTGGATAAAAAAATGTTTTTGTTATGTTTATTCGAGATGTTATGAAAACACTGTAGACTGTTTTCAGCAAGTTACAACATTGAAATGCAGAAATAAGCACTTTTCCATAAACAAGCTCTAAATCATGTTTGATGCACTCTGGATATCCAATTTTTGCTGTGCTGTGTCTAGGTTGAGATGAAATGAACGCCGTGGACAGTTTTCAGCAAGTTGCAACATTGAAATGCAGAAATAAGCACTTTTCCATAAACAAGCTCTAAATCATGTTTGAAGCACTCTGGATAAAAAATGTTTTTGTTATGTTTATTCGAGATGTTATGAAAACACTGTAGACTGTTTTCAGCAAGTTACAACATTGAAATGCAGAAATAAGCACTTTTCCATAAACAAGCTCTAAATCATGTTTGATGCACTCTGGATATCCAATTTTTGCTGTGCTGTGTCTAGGTTGAGATGAAATGAACACCGTGGACAGTTTTCAGCAAGTTGCAACATTGAAATGCAGAAATAAGCACTTTTCCATAAACAAGCTCTAAATCATGTTTGATGCACTCTGGATATCCAATTTTTGCTGTGCTGTGTCTAGGTTGAGATGAAATGAACGCCGTGGACAGTTTTCAGCAAGTTGCAACATTGAAATGCAGAAATAAGCACTTTTCCATAAACAAGCTCTAAATCATGTTTGAAGCACTCTGGATAAAAAATGTTTTTGTTATGTTTATTCGAGATGTTATGAAAACACTGTAGACTGTTTTCAGCAAGTTACAACATTGAAATGCAGAAATAAGCACTTTTCCATAAACAAGCTCTAAATCATGTTTGATGCACTCTGGATATCCAATTTTTGCTGTGCTGTGTCTAGGTTGAGATGAAATGAACGCCGTGGACAGTTTTCAGCAAGTTGCAACATTGAAATGCAGAAATAAGCACTTTTCCATAAACAAGCTCTAAATCATGTTTGAAGCACTCTGGATAAAAAAATGTTTTTGTTATGTTTATTCGAGATGTTATGAAAACACTGTAGACTGTTTTCAGCAAGTTACAACATTGAAATGCAGAAATAAGCACTTTTCCATAAACAAGCTCTAAATCATGTTTGATGCACTCTGGATATCCAATTTTTGCTGTGCTGTGTCTAGGTTGAGATGAAATGAACGCCGTGGACAGTTTTCAGCAAGTTGCAACATTGAAATGCAGAAATAAGCACTTTTCCATAAACAAGCTCTAAATCATGTTTGATGCACTCTGGATATCCAATTTTGCTGTGCTGTGTCTAGGTTGAGATGAAATGAACACCGTGGACAGTTTTCAGCAAGTTGCAACATTGAAATGCAGAAATAAGCACTTTTCCATAAACAAGCTCTAAATCATGTTTGATGCACTCTGGATATCCAATTTTTGCTGTGCTGTGTCTAGGTTGAGATGAAATGAACGCCGTGGACAGTTTTCAGCAAGTTGCAACATTGAAATGCAGAAATAAGCACTTTTCCATAAACAAGCTCTAAATCATGTTTGAAGCACTCTGGATAAAAAATGTTTTTGTTATGTTTATTCGAGATGTTATGAAAACACTGTAGACTGTTTTCAGCAAGTTACAACATTGAAATGCAGAAATAAGCACTTTTCCATAAACAAGCTCTAAATCATGTTTGATGCACTCTGGATATCCAATTTTTGCTGTGCTGTGTCTAGGTTGAGATGAAATGAACGCCGTGGACAGTTTTCAGCAAGTTGCAACATTGAAATGCAGAAATAAGCACTTTTCCATAAACAAGCTCTAAATCATGTTTGATGCACTCTGGATCCAATTTTTGCTGTGCTGTGTCTAGGTTGAGATGAAATGAACACCGTGGACAGTTTTCAGCAAGTTGCAACATTGAAATGCAGAAATAAGCACTTTTCCATAAACAAGCTCTAAATCATGTTTGATGCACTCTGGATATCCAATTTTTGCTGTGCTGTGTCTAGGTTGAGATGAAATGAACGCCGTGGACAGTTTTCAGCAAGTTGCAACATTGAAATGCAGAAATAAGCACTTTTCCATAAACAAGCTCTAAATCATGTTTGAAGCACTCTGGATAAAAAATTTTTGTTATGTTTATTCGAGATGTTATGAACACTGTGGACTGTTTTCAGCAAGTTACAACATTGAAATGCAGAAATAAGCACTTTTCCATAAACAAGCTCTAAATCATGTTTGAAGCACTCTGGATAAAAAATTTTTTGTTATGTGTCTATTGAGATGTTATGAACACCGTGGACAGTTTTCAGCAAGTTGCAACATTGAAATGCAGAAATAAGCACTTTTCCATAAACAAGCTCTAAATCATGTTTGATGCACTCTGGATATCCAATTTTTGCTGTGCTGTGTCTAGGTTGAGATGAAATGAAGACAGTTTTCAGCAAGTTGCAACATTGAAATGCAGAAATAAGCACTTTTCCATAAACAAGCTCTAAATCATGTTTGATGCACTCTGGATATCCAATTTTTGCTGTGCTGTGTCTATTGAGATGAAATGAACGCCGTGGACAGTTTTCAGCAAGTTGCAACATTGAAATGCAGAAATAAGCACTTTTCCATAAACAAGCTCTAAATCATGTTTGATGCACTCTGGATATCCAATTTTTGCTGTGCTGTGTCTAGGTTGAGATGAAATGAACGCCGTGGACAGTTTTCAGCAAGTTGCAACATTGAAATGCAGAAATAAGCACTTTTCCATAAACAAGCTCTAAATCATGTTTGATGCACTCTGGATATCCAATTTTTGCTGTGCTGTGTCTAGGTTGAGATGAAATGAACGCCGTGGACAGTTTTCAGCAAGTTGCAACATTGAAATGCAGAAATAAGCACTTTTCCATAAACAAGCTCTAAATCATGTTTGAGCACTCTGGATATCCAATTTTTTGTGCTGTGTCTAGGTTGAGATGAAATGAACACCGTGGACAGTTTTCAGCAAGTTGCAACATTGAAATGCAGAAATAAGCACTTTTCCATAAACAAGCTCTAAATCATGTTTGATGCACTCTGGATATCCAATTTTTGCTGTGCTGTGTCTAGGTTGAGATGAAATGAACGCCGTGGACAGTTTTCAGCAAGTTGCAACATTGAAATGCAGAAATAAGCACTTTTCCATAAACAAGCTCTAAATCATGTTTGAAGCACTCTGGATAAAAAATGTTTTTGTTATGTTTATTCGAGATGTTATGAAAACACTGTAGACTGTTTTCAGCAAGTTACAACATTGAAATGCAGAAATAAGCACTTTTCCATAAACAAGCTCTAAATCATGTTTGATGCACTCTGGATATCCAATTTTTGCTGTGCTGTGTCTAGGTTGAGATGAAATGAACGCCGTGGACAGTTTTCAGCAAGTTGCAACATTGAAATGCAGAAATAAGCACTTTTCCATAAACAAGCTCTAAATCATGTTTGAAGCACTCTGGATAAAAAATGTTTTTGTTATGTTTATTCGAGATGTTATGAAAACACTGTAGACTGTTTTCAGCAAGTTACAACATTGAAATGCAGAAATAAGCACTTTTCCATAAACAAGCTCTAAATCATGTTTGATGCACTCTGGATATCCAATTTTTGCTGTGCTGTGTCTAGGTTGAGATGAAATGAACGCCGTGGACAGTTTTCAGCAAGTTGCAACATTGAAATGCAGAAATAAGCACTTTTCCATAAACAAGCTCTAAATCATGTTTGAAGCACTCTGGATAAAAAATGTTTTTGTTATGTTTATTCGAGATGTTATGAAAACACTGTAGACTGTTTTCAGCAAGTTACAACATTGAAATGCAGAAATAAGCACTTTTCCATAAACAAGCTCTAAATCATGTTTGATGCACTCTGGATATCCAATTTTTGCTGTGCTGTGTCTAGGTTGAGATGAAATGAACGCCGTGGACAGTTTTCAGCAAGTTGCAACATTGAAATGCAGAAATAAGCACTTTTCCATAAACAAGCTCTAAATCATGTTTGAAGCACTCTGGATAAAAAATGTTTTTGTTATGTTTATTCGAGATGTTATGAAAACACTGTAGACTGTTTTCAGCAAGTTACAACATTGAAATGCAGAAATAAGCACTTTTCCATAAACAAGCTCTAAATCATGTTTGATGCACTCTGGATATCCAATTTTTGCTGTGCTGTGTCTAGGTTGAGATGAAATGAACGCCGTGGACAGTTTTCAGCAAGTTGCAACATTGAAATGCAGAAATAAGCACTTTTCCATAAACAAGCTCTAAATCATGTTTGATGCACTCTGGATCCAATTTTTGCTGTGCTGTGTCTATTGAGATGAAATGAACACCGTGGACAGTTTTCAGCAAGTTGCAACATTGAAATGCAGAAATAAGCACTTTTCCATAAACAAGCTCTAAATCATGTTTGATGCACTCTGGATATCCAATTTTTGCTGTGCTGTGTCTAGGTTGAGATGAAATGAACGCCGTGGACAGTTTTCAGCAAGTTGCAACATTGAAATGCAGAAATAAGCACTTTTCCATAAACAAGCTCTAAATCATGTTTGAAGCACTCTGGATAAAAAATTTTTTGTTATGTTTATTCGAGATGTTATGAAAACACTGTAGACTGTTTTCAGCAAGTTACAACATTGAAATGCAGAAATAAGCACTTTTCCATAAACAAGCTCTAAATCATGTTTGATGCACTCTGGATATCCAATTTTTGCTGTGCTGTGTCTAGGTTGAGATGAAATGAACGCCGTGGACAGTTTTCAGCAAGTTGCAACATTGAAATGCAGAAATAAGCACTTTTCCATAAACAAGCTCTAAATCATGTTTGATGCACTCTGGATATCCAATTTTTGCTGTGCTGTGTCTATTGAGATGAAATGAACACCGTGGACAGTTTTCAGCAAGTTGCAACATTGAAATGCAGAAATAAGCACTTTTCCATAAACAAGCTCTAAATCATGTTTGATGCACTCTGGATATCCAATTTTTGCTGTGCTGTGTCTAGGTTGAGATGAAATGAACGCCGTGGACAGTTTTCAGCAAGTTGCAACATTGAAATGCAGAAATAAGCACTTTTCCATAAACAAGCTCTAAATCATGTTTGAAGCACTCTGGATAAAAAATGTTTTTGTTATGTTTATTCGAGATGTTATGAAAACACTGTAGACTGTTTTCAGCAAGTTACAACATTGAAATGCAGAAATAAGCACTTTTCCATAAACAAGCTCTAAATCATGTTTGATGCACTCTGGATATCCAATTTTTGCTGTGCTGTGTCTAGGTTGAGATGAAATGAACGCCGTGGACAGTTTTCAGCAAGTTGCAACATTGAAATGCAGAAATAAGCACTTTTCCATAAACAAGCTCTAAATCATGTTTGAAGCACTCTGGATAAAAAATGTTTTTGTTATGTTTATTCGAGATGTTATGAAAACACTGTAGACTGTTTTCAGCAAGTTACAACATTGAAATGCAGAAATAAGCACTTTTCCATAAACAAGCTCTAAATCATGTTTGATGCACTCTGGATATCCAATTTTTGCTGTGCTGTGTCTAGGTTGAGATGAAATGAACGCCGTGGACAGTTTTCAGCAAGTTGCAACATTGAAATGCAGAAATAAGCACTTTTCCATAAACAAGCTCTAAATCATGTTTGATGCACTCTGGATATCCAATTTTTGCTGTGCTGTGTCTAGGTTGAGATGAAATGAACACCGTGGACAGTTTTCAGCAAGTTGCAACATTGAAATGCAGAAATAAGCACTTTTCCATAAACAAGCTCTAAATCATGTTTGATGCACTCTGGATATCCAATTTTTGCTGTGCTGTGTCTAGGTTGAGATGAAATGAACGCCGTGGACAGTTTTCAGCAAGTTGCAACATTGAAATGCAGAAATAAGCACTTTTCCATAAACAAGCTCTAAATCATGTTTGAAGCACTCTGGATAAAAAATGTTTTTGTTATGTTTATTCGAGATGTTATGAAAACACTGTAGACTGTTTTCAGCAAGTTACAACATTGAAATGCAGAAATAAGCACTTTTCCATAAACAAGCTCTAAATCATGTTTGATGCACTCTGGATATCCAATTTTTGCTGTGCTGTGTCTAGGTTGAGATGAAATGAACGCCGTGGACAGTTTTCAGCAAGTTGCAACATTGAAATGCAGAAATAAGCACTTTTCCATAAACAAGCTCTAAATCATGTTTGAAGCACTCTGGATAAAAAATGTTTTTGTTATGTTTATTCGAGATGTTATGAAAACACTGTAGACTGTTTTCAGCAAGTTACAACATTGAAATGCAGAAATAAGCACTTTTCCATAAACAAGCTCTAAATCATGTTTGATGCACTCTGGATATCCAATTTTTGCTGTGCTGTGTCTAGGTTGAGATGAAATGAACGCCGTGGACAGTTTTCAGCAAGTTGCAACATTGAAATGCAGAAATAAGCACTTTTCCATAAACAAGCTCTAAATCATGTTTGAAGCACTCTGGATAAAAAATTTTTTTGTTATGTTTATTCGAGATGTTATGAAAACACTGTAGACTGTTTTCAGCAAGTTACAACATTGAAATGCAGAAATAAGCACTTTTCCATAAACAAGCTCTAAATCATGTTTGATGCACTCTGGATATCCAATTTTTGCTGTGCTGTGTCTAGGTTGAGATGAAATGAACGCCGTGGACAGTTTTCAGCAAGTTGCAACATTGAAATGCAGAAATAAGCACTTTTCCATAAACAAGCTCTAAATCATGTTTGATGCACTCTGGATATCCAATTTTTGCTGTGCTGTGTCTAGGTTGAGATGAAATGAACGCCGTGGACAGTTTTCAGCAAGTTGCAACATTGAAATGCAGAAATAAGCACTTTTCCATAAACAAGCTCTAAATCATGTTTGAAGCACTCTGGATAAAAAATGTTTTTGTTATGTTTATTCGAGATGTTATGAAAACACTGTAGACTGTTTTCAGCAAGTTACAACATTGAAATGCAGAAATAAGCACTTTTCCATAAACAAGCTCTAAATCATGTTTGATGCACTCTGGATATCCAATTTTTGCTGTGCTGTGTCTAGGTTGAGATGAAATGAACGCCGTGGACAGTTTTCAGCA
Organism: Oncorhynchus kisutch; assembly: GCF_002021735.2. NCBI lineage: Eukaryota > Metazoa > Chordata > Actinopteri > Salmoniformes > Salmonidae > Oncorhynchus > Oncorhynchus kisutch. Next base: position 8,711 of record NW_022262050.1, read on the forward strand.
AGTTGCAACATTGAAATGCAGAAATAAGCACTTTTCCATAAACAAGCTCTAAATCATGTTTGAAGCACTCTGGATAAAAAATGTTTTTGTTATGTTTATTCGAGATGTTATGAAAACACTGTAGACTGTTTTCAGCAAGTTACAACATTGAAATGCAGAAATAAGCACTTTTCCATAAACAAGCTCTAAATCATGTTTGATGCACTCTGGATATCCAATTTTTGCTGTGCTGTGTCTAGGTTGAGATGAAATGAACGCCGTGGACAGTTTTCAGCAAGTTGCAACATTGAAATGCAGAAATAAGCACTTTTCCATAAACAAGCTCTAAATCATGTTTGATGCACTCTGGATATCCAATTTTTGCTGTGCTGTGTCTAGGTTGAGATGAAATGAACACCGTGGACAGTTTTCAGCAAGTTGCAACATTGAAATGCAGAAATAAGCACTTTTCCATAAACAAGCTCTAAATCATGTTTGATGCACTCTGGATATCCAATTTTTGCTGTGCTGTGTCTAGGTTGAGATGAAATGAACGCCGTGGACAGTTTTCAGCAAGTTGCAACATTGAAATGCAGAAATAAGCACTTTTCCATAAACAAGCTCTAAATCATGTTTGAAGCACTCTGGATAAAAAATGTTTTTGTTATGTTTATTCGAGATGTTATGAAAACACTGTAGACTGTTTTCAGCAAGTTACAACATTGAAATGCAGAAATAAGCACTTTTCCATAAACAAGCTCTAAATCATGTTTGATGCACTCTGGATATCCAATTTTTGCTGTGCTGTGTCTAGGTTGAGATGAAATGAACGCCGTGGACAGTTTTCAGCAAGTTGCAACATTGAAATGCAGAAATAAGCACTTTTCCATAAACAAGCTCTAAATCATGTTTGATGCACTCTGGATATCCAATTTTTGCTGTGCTGTGTCTATTGAGATGAAATGAACACCGTAGACTGTTTTCAGCAAGTTGCAACATTGAAATGCAGAAATAAGCACTTTTCCATAAACAAGCTCTAAATCATGTTTGATGCACTCTGGATATCCAATTTTTGCTGTGCTGTGTCTAGGTTGAGATGAAATGAACGCCGTGGACAGTTTTCAGCAAGTTGCAACATTGAAATGCAGAAATAAGCACTTTTCCATAAACAAGCTCTAAATCATGTTTGAAGCACTCTGGATAAAAAATGTTTTTGTTATGTTTATTCGAGATGTTATGAAAACACTGTAGACTGTTTTCAGCAAGTTACAACATTGAAATGCAGAAATAAGCACTTTTCCATAAACAAGCTCTAAATCATGTTTGATGCACTCTGGATATCCAATTTTTGCTGTGCTGTGTCTAGGTTGAGATGAAATGAACGCCGTGGACAGTTTTCAGCAAGTTGCAACATTGAAATGCAGAAATAAGCACTTTTCCATAAACAAGCTCTAAATCATGTTTGAAGCACTCTGGATAAAAAATTTTTGCTGTGCTGTGTCTCGAGATGTTATGAACACTGTGGACTGTTTTCAGCAAGTTACAACATTGAAATGCAGAAATAAGCACTTTTCCATAAACAAGCTCTAAATCATGTTTGATGCACTCTGGATATCCAATTTTTGCTGTGCTGTGTCTAGGTTGAGATGAAATGAACGCCGTGGACAGTTTTCAGCAAGTTGCAACATTGAAATGCAGAAATAAGCACTTTTCCATAAACAAGCTCTAAATCATGTTTGAAGCACTCTGGATAAAAAATTTTTTTGTTATGTTTATTCGAGATGTTATGAAAACACTGTAGACTGTTTTCAGCAAGTTACAACATTGAAATGCAGAAATAAGCACTTTTCCATAAACAAGCTCTAAATCATGTTTGATGCACTCTGGATATCCAATTTTTGCTGTGCTGTGTCTAGGTTGAGATGAAATGAACGCCGTGGACAGTTTTCAGCAAGTTGCAACATTGAAATGCAGAAATAAGCACTTTTCCATAAACAAGCTCTAAATCATGTTTGATGCACTCTGGATATCCAATTTTGCTGTGCTGTGTCTAGGTTGAGATGAAATGAACGCCGTGGACAGTTTTCAGCAAGTTGCAACATTGAAATGCAGAAATAAGCACTTTTCCATAAACAAGCTCTAAATCATGTTTGATGCACTCTGGATATCCAATTTTTGCTGTGCTGTGTCTAGGTTGAGATGAAATGAACGCCGTGGACAGTTTTCAGCAAGTTGCAACATTGAAATGCAGAAATAAGCACTTTTCCATAAACAAGCTCTAAATCATGTTTGAAGCACTCTGGATAAAAAATGTTTTTGTTATGTTTATTCGAGATGTTATGAAAACACTGTAGACTGTTTTCAGCAAGTTACAACATTGAAATGCAGAAATAAGCACTTTTCCATAAACAAGCTCTAAATCATGTTTGATGCACTCTGGATATCCAATTTTTGCTGTGCTGTGTCTAGGTTGAGATGAAATGAACGCCGTGGACAGTTTTCAGCAAGTTGCAACATTGAAATGCAGAAATAAGCACTTTTCCATAAACAAGCTCTAAATCATGTTTGAAGCACTCTGGATAAAAAATGTTTTTGTTATGTTTATTCGAGATGTTATGAAAACACTGTAGACTGTTTTCAGCAAGTTACAACATTGAAATGCAGAAATAAGCACTTTTCCATAAACAAGCTCTAAATCATGTTTGATGCACTCTGGATATCCAATTTTTGCTGTGCTGTGTCTAGGTTGAGATGAAATGAACGCCGTGGACAGTTTTCAGCAAGTTGCAACATTGAAATGCAGAAATAAGCACTTTTCCATAAACAAGCTCTAAATCATGTTTGAAGCACTCTGGATAAAAAATGTTTTTGTTATGTTTATTCGAGATGTTATGAAACACTGTAGACTGTTTTCAGCAAGTTACAACATTGAAATGCAGAAATAAGCACTTTTCCATAAACAAGCTCTAAATCATGTTTGATGCACTCTGGATCCAATTTTTGCTGTGCTGTGTCTAGGTTGAGATGAAATGAACGCCGTGGACAGTTTTCAGCAAGTTGCAACATTGAAATGCAGAAATAAGCACTTTTCCATAAACAAGCTCTAAATCATGTTTGATGCACTCTGGATATCCAATTTTTGCTGTGCTGTGTCTAGGTTGAGATGAAATGAACGCCGTGGACAGTTTTCAGCAAGTTGCAACATTGAAATGCAGAAATAAGCACTTTTCCATAAACAAGCTCTAAATCATGTTTGAAGCACTCTGGATAAAAAATTTTTTGTTATGTTTATTCGAGATGTTATGAAAACACTGTAGACTGTTTTCAGCAAGTTACAACATTGAAATGCAGAAATAAGCACTTTTCCATAAACAAGCTCTAAATCATGTTTGATGCACTCTGGATATCCAATTTTTGCTGTGCTGTGTCTAGGTTGAGATGAAATGAACGCCGTGGACAGTTTTCAGCAAGTTGCAACATTGAAATGCAGAAATAAGCACTTTTCCATAAACAAGCTCTAAATCATGTTTGAAGCACTCTGGATAAAAAATGTTTTTGTTATGTTTATTCGAGATGTTATGAAAACACTGTAGACTGTTTTCAGCAAGTTACAACATTGAAATGCAGAAATAAGCACTTTTCCATAAACAAGCTCTAAATCATGTTTGATGCACTCTGGATATCCAATTTTTGCTGTGCTGTGTCTAGGTTGAGATGAAATGAACGCCGTGGACAGTTTTCAGCAAGTTGCAACATTGAAATGCAGAAATAAGCACTTTTCCATAAACAAGCTCTAAATCATGTTTGAAGCACTCTGGATAAAAAATTTTTTTGTTATGTTTATTCGAGATGTTATGAAAACACTGTAGACTGTTTTCAGCAAGTTACAACATTGAAATGCAGAAATAAGCACTTTTCCATAAACAAGCTCTAAATCATGTTTGATGCACTCTGGATATCCAATTTTTGCTGTGCTGTGTCTAGGTTGAGATGAAATGAACGCCGTGGACAGTTTTCAGCAAGTTGCAACATTGAAATGCAGAAATAAGCACTTTTCCATAAACAAGCTCTAAATCATGTTTGAAGCACTCTGGATAAAAAATGTTTTTGTTATGTTTATTCGAGATGTTATGAAACACTGTAGACTGTTTTCAGCAAGTTACAACATTGAAATGCAGAAATAAGCACTTTTCCATAAACAAGCTCTAAATCATGTTTGATGCACTCTGGATATCCAATTTTTGCTGTGCTGTGTCTAGGTTGAGATGAAATGAACGCCGTGGACAGTTTTCAGCAAGTTGCAACATTGAAATGCAGAAATAAGCACTTTTCCATAAACAAGCTCTAAATCATGTTTGATGCACTCTGGATATCCAATTTTTGCTGTGCTGTGTCTAGGTTGAGATGAAATGAACGCCGTGGACAGTTTTCAGCAAGTTGCAACATTGAAATGCAGAAATAAGCACTTTTCCATAAACAAGCTCTAAATCATGTTTGAAGCACTCTGGATAAAAATTTTTTGTTATGTTTATTCGAGATGTTATGAAAACACTGTAGACTGTTTTCAGCAAGTTACAACATTGAAATGCAGAAATAAGCACTTTTCCATAAACAAGCTCTAAATCATGTTTGATGCACTCTGGATATCCAATTTTTGCTGTGCTGTGTCTAGGTTGAGATGAAATGAACGCCGTGGACAGTTTTCAGCAAGTTGCAACATTGAAATGCAGAAATAAGCACTTTTCCATAAACAAGCTCTAAATCATGTTTGAAGCACTCTGGATAAAAAATTTTTGTTATGTTTATTCGAGATGTTATGAAAACACTGTAGACTGTTTTCAGCAAGTTACAACATTGAAATGCAGAAATAAGCACTTTTCCATAAACAAGCTCTAAATCATGTTTGATGCACTCTGGATATCCAATTTTTGCTGTGCTGTGTCTAGGTTGAGATGAAATGAACGCCGTGGACAGTTTTCAGCAAGTTGCAACATTGAAATGCAGAAATAAGCACTTTTCCATAAACAAGCTCTAAATCATGTTTGATGCACTCTGGATATCCAATTTTTGCTGTGCTGTGTCTAGGTTGAGATGAAATGAACGCCGTGGACAGTTTTCAGCAAGTTGCAACATTGAAATGCAGAAATAAGCACTTTTCCATAAACAAGCTCTAAATCATGTTTGATGCACTCTGGATATCCAATTTTTGCTGTGCTGTGTCTAGGTTGAGATGAAATGAACGCCGTGGACAGTTTTCAGCAAGTTGCAACATTGAAATGCAGAAATAAGCACTTTTCCATAAACAAGCTCTAAATCATGTTTGAAGCACTCTGGATAAAAAATTTTTTGTTATGTTTATTCGAGATGTTATGAAAACACTGTAGACTGTTTTCAGCAAGTTACAACATTGAAATGCAGAAATAAGCACTTTTCCATAAACAAGCTCTAAATCATGTTTGATGCACTCTGGATATCCAATTTTTGCTGTGCTGTGTCTAGGTTGAGATGAAATGAACGCCGTGGACAGTTTTCAGCAAGTTGCAACATTGAAATGCAGAAATAAGCACTTTTCCATAAACAAGCTCTAAATCATGTTTGATGCACTCTGGATATCCAATTTTTGCTGTGCTGTGTCTAGGTTGAGATGAAATGAACACCGTGGACAGTTTTCAGCAAGTTGCAACATTGAAATGCAGAAATAAGCACTTTTCCATAAACAAGCTCTAAATCATGTTTGATGCACTCTGGATATCCAATTTTTGCTGTGCTGTGTCTAGGTTGAGATGAAATGAACGCCGTGGACAGTTTTCAGCAAGTTGCAACATTGAAATGCAGAAATAAGCACTTTTCCATAAACAAGCTCTAAATCATGTTTGAAGCACTCTGGATAAAAAATGTTTTTGTTATGTTTATTCGAGATGTTATGAAAACACTGTAGACTGTTTTCAGCAAGTTACAACATTGAAATGCAGAAATAAGCACTTTTCCATAAACAAGCTCTAAATCATGTTTGATGCACTCTGGATATCCAATTTTTGCTGTGCTGTGTCTAGGTTGAGATGAAATGAACGCCGTGGACAGTTTTCAGCAAGTTGCAACATTGAAATGCAGAAATAAGCACTTTTCCATAAACAAGCTCTAAATCATGTTTGATGCACTCTGGATAAAAATTTTTGCTGTGCTGTGTCTATTGAGATGAAATGAACACCGTGGACTGTTTTCAGCAAGTTACAACATTGAAATGCAGAAATAAGCACTTTTCCATAAACAAGCTCTAAATCATGTTTGATGCACTCTGGATATCCAATTTTTGCTGTGCTGTGTCTAGGTTGAGATGAAATGAACGCCGTGGACAGTTTTCAGCAAGTTGCAACATTGAAATGCAGAAATAAGCACTTTTCCATAAACAAGCTCTAAATCATGTTTGAAGCACTCTGGATAAAAAATGTTTTTGTTATGTTTATTCGAGATGTTATGAAAACACTGTAGACTGTTTTCAGCAAGTTACAACATTGAAATGCAGAAATAAGCACTTTTCCATAAACAAGCTCTAAATCATGTTTGATGCACTCTGGATATCCAATTTTTGCTGTGCTGTGTCTAGGTTGAGATGAAATGAACGCCGTGGACAGTTTTCAGCAAGTTGCAACATTGAAATGCAGAAATAAGCACTTTTCCATAAACAAGCTCTAAATCATGTTTGATGCACTCTGGATATCCAATTTTTGCTGTGCTGTGTCTAGGTTGAGATGAAATGAACACCGTGGACAGTTTTCAGCAAGTTGCAACATTGAAATGCAGAAATAAGCACTTTTCCATAAACAAGCTCTAAATCATGTTTGATGCACTCTGGATATCCAATTTTTGCTGTGCTGTGTCTAGGTTGAGATGAAATGAACGCCGTGGACAGTTTTCAGCAAGTTGCAACATTGAAATGCAGAAATAAGCACTTTTCCATAAACAAGCTCTAAATCATGTTTGAAGCACTCTGGATAAAAAATGTTTTTGTTATGTTTATTCGAGATGTTATGAAAACACTGTAGACTGTTTTCAGCAAGTTACAACATTGAAATGCAGAAATAAGCACTTTTCCATAAACAAGCTCTAAATCATGTTTGATGCACTCTGGATATCCAATTTTTGCTGTGCTGTGTCTAGGTTGAGATGAAATGAACGCCGTGGACAGTTTTCAGCAAGTTGCAACATTGAAATGCAGAAATAAGCACTTTTCCATAAACAAGCTCTAAATCATGTTTGAAGCACTCTGGATAAAAAATGTTTTTGTTATGTTTATTCGAGATGTTATGAAAACACTGTAGACTGTTTTCAGCAAGTTACAACATTGAAATGCAGAAATAAGCACTTTTCCATAAACAAGCTCTAAATCATGTTTGATGCACTCTGGATATCCAATTTTTGCTGTGCTGTGTCTAGGTTGAGATGAAATGAACGCCGTGGACAGTTTTCAGCAAGTTGCAACATTGAAATGCAGAAATAAGCACTTTTCCATAAACAAGCTCTAAATCATGTTTGAAGCACTCTGGATAAAAAATGTTTTTGTTATGTTTATTCGAGATGTTATGAAAACACTGTAGACTGTTTTCAGCAAGTTACAACATTGAAATGCAGAAATAAGCACTTTTCCATAAACAAGCTCTAAATCATGTTTGATGCACTCTGGATATCCAATTTTTGCTGTGCTGTGTCTAGGTTGAGATGAAATGAACGCCGTGGACAGTTTTCAGCAAGTTGCAACATTGAAATGCAGAAATAAGCACTTTTCCATAAACAAGCTCTAAATCATGTTTGATGCACTCTGGATATCCAATTTTTGCTGTGCTGTGTCTAGGTTGAGATGAAATGAACGCCGTGGACAGTTTTCAGCAAGTTGCAACATTGAAATGCAGAAATAAGCACTTTTCCATAAACAAGCTCTAAATCATGTTTGAAGCACTCTGGATAAAAAATTTTTTGTTATGTTTATTCGAGATGTTATGAAAACACTGTAGACTGTTTTCAGCAAGTTACAACATTGAAATGCAGAAATAAGCACTTTTCCATAAACAAGCTCTAAATCATGTTTGATGCACTCTGGATATCCAATTTTTGCTGTGCTGTGTCTAGGTTGAGATGAAATGAACGCCGTGGACAGTTTTCAGCAAGTTGCAACATTGAAATGCAGAAATAAGCACTTTTCCATAAACAAGCTCTAAATCATGTTTGAAGCACTCTGGATAAAAAATGTTTTTGTTATGTTTATTCGAGATGTTATGAAAACACTGTAGACTGTTTTCAGCAAGTTACAACATTGAAATGCAGAAATAAGCACTTTTCCATAAACAAGCTCTAAATCATGTTTGATGCACTCTGGATATCCAATTTTTGCTGTGCTGTGTCTAGGTTGAGATGAAATGAACGCCGTGGACAGTTTTCAGCAAGTTGCAACATTGAAATGCAGAAATAAGCACTTTTCCATAAACAAGCTCTAAATCATGTTTGATGCACTCTGGATATCCAATTTTTGCTGTGCTGTGTCTATTGAGATGAAATGAACACCGTGGACAGTTTTCAGCAAGTTGCAACATTGAAATGCAGAAATAAGCACTTTTCCATAAACAAGCTCTAAATCATGTTTGATGCACTCTGGATATCCAATTTTTGCTGTGCTGTGTCTAGGTTGAGATGAAATGAACGCCGTGGACAGTTTTCAGCAAGTTGCAACATTGAAATGCAGAAATAAGCACTTTTCCATAAACAAGCTCTAAATCATGTTTGAAGCACTCTGGATAAAAAATTTTTTGTTATGTTTATTCGAGATGTTATGAAAACACTGTAGACTGTTTTCAGCAAGTTACAACATTGAAATGCAGAAATAAGCACTTTTCCATAAACAAGCTCTAAATCATGTTTGATGCACTCTGGATATCCAATTTTTGCTGTGCTGTGTCTAGGTTGAGATGAAATGAACGCCGTGGACAGTTTTCAGCAAGTTGCAACATTGAAATGCAGAAATAAGCACTTTTCCATAAACAAGCTCTAAATCATGTTTGATGCACTCTGGATATCCAATTTTTGCTGTGCTGTGTCTAGGTTGAGATGAAATGAACGCCGTGGACAGTTTTCAGCAAGTTGCAACATTGAAATGCAGAAATAAGCACTTTTCCATAAACAAGCTCTAAATCATGTTTGATGCACTCTGGATATCCAATTTTTGCTGTGCTGTGTCTAGGTTGAGATGAAATGAACGCCGTGGACAGTTTTCAGCAAGTTGCAACATTGAAATGCAGAAATAAGCACTTTTCCATAAACAAGCTCTAAATCATGTTTGATGCACTCTGGATAAAAATTTTTTGTTGTGTTGTGTCGAGATGTTATGAAAACACTGTGGACAGTTTTCAGCAAGTTGCAACATTGAAATGCAGAAATAAGCACTTTTCCATAAACAAGCTCTAAATCATGTTTGAAGCACTCTGGATAAAAATTTTTGCTGTGTTTATTCGAGATGTTATGAAAAACACTGTGGACAGTTTTCAGCAAGTTGCAACATTGAAATGCAGAAATAAGCACTTTTCCATAAACAAGCTCTAAATCATGTTTGATGCACTCTGGATATCCAATTTTTGCTGTGCTGTGTCTAGGTTGAGATGAAATGAACGCCGTGGACAGTTTTCAGCAAGTTGCAACATTGAAATGCAGAAATAAGCACTTTTCCATAAACAAGCTCTAAATCATGTTTGATGCACTCTGGATATCCAATTTTTGCTGTGCTGTGTCTAGGTTGAGATGAAATGAACACCGTGGACAGTTTTCAGCAAGTTGCAACATTGAAATGCAGAAATAAGCACTTTTCCATAAACAAGCTCTAAATCATGTTTGATGCACTCTGGATATCCAATTTTTGCTGTGCTGTGTCTAGGTTGAGATGAAATGAACGCCGTGGACAGTTTTCAGCAAGTTGCAACATTGAAATGCAGAAATAAGCACTTTTCCATAAACAAGCTCTAAATCATGTTTGAAGCACTCTGGATAAAAAATTTTTTGTTATGTTTATTCGAGATGTTATGAAAACACTGTAGACTGTTTTCAGCAAGTTACAACATTGAAATGCAGAAATAAGCACTTTTCCATAAACAAGCTCTAAATCATGTTTGATGCACTCTGGATATCCAATTTTTGCTGTGCTGTGTCTAGGTTGAGATGAAATGAACGCCGTGGACAGTTTTCAGCAAGTTGCAACATTGAAATGCAGAAATAAGCACTTTTCCATAAACAAGCTCTAAATCATGTTTGAAGCACTCTGGATAAAAAATTTTTTGTTATGTTTATTCGAGATGTTATGAACACTGTAGACTGTTTTCAGCAAGTTACAACATTGAAATGCAGAAATAAGCACTTTTCCATAAACAAGCTCTAAATCATGTTTGATGCACTCTGGATATCCAATTTTTGCTGTGCTGTGTCTAGGTTGAGATGAAATGAACGCCGTGGACAGTTTTCAGCAAGTTGCAACATTGAAATGCAGAAATAAGCACTTTTCCATAAACAAGCTCTAAATCATGTTTGAAGCACTCTGGATAAAAAATGTTTTTGTTATGTTTATTCGAGATGTTATGAAAACACTGTAGACTGTTTTCAGCAAGTTACAACATTGAAATGCAGAAATAAGCACTTTTCCATAAACAAGCTCTAAATCATGTTTGATGCACTCTGGATATCCAATTTTTGCTGTGCTGTGTCTAGGTTGAGATGAAATGAACGCCGTGGACAGTTTTCAGCAAGTTGCAACATTGAAATGCAGAAATAAGCACTTTTCCATAAACAAGCTCTAAATCATGTTTGATGCACTCTGGATATCCAATTTTTGCTGTGCTGTGTCTAGGTTGAGATGAAATGAACGCCGTGGACAGTTTTCAGCAAGTTGCAACATTGAAATGCAGAAATAAGCACTTTTCCATAAACAAGCTCTAAATCATGTTTGAAGCACTCTGGATAAAAAATTTTTTGTTATGTTTATTCGAGATGTTATGAACACTGTAGACTGTTTTCAGCAAGTTGCAACATTGAAATGCAGAAATAAGCACTTTTCCATAAACAAGCTCTAAATCATGTTTGATGCACTCTGGATATCCAATTTTTGCTGTGCTGTGTCTAGGTTGAGATGAAATGAACGCCGTGGACAGTTTTCAGCAAGTTGCAACATTGAAATGCAGAAATAAGCACTTTTCCATAAACAAGCTCTAAATCATGTTTGAAGCACTCTGGATAAAAAATGTTTTTGTTATGTTTATTCGAGATGTTATGAAAACACTGTAGACTGTTTTCAGCAAGTTACAACATTGAAATGCAGAAATAAGCACTTTTCCATAAACAAGCTCTAAATCATGTTTGATGCACTCTGGATATCCAATTTTTGCTGTGCTGTGTCTAGGTTGAGATGAAATGAACGCCGTGGACAGTTTTCAGCAAGTTGCAACATTGAAATGCAGAAATAAGCACTTTTCCATAAACAAGCTCTAAATCATGTTTGAAGCACTCTGGATAAAAAATGTTTTTGTTATGTTTATTCGAGATGTTATGAAAACACTGTAGACTGTTTTCAGCAAGTTACAACATTGAAATGCAGAAATAAGCACTTTTCCATAAACAAGCTCTAAATCATGTTTGATGCACTCTGGATATCCAATTTTTGCTGTGCTGTGTCTAGGTTGAGATGAAATGAACGCCGTGGACAGTTTTCAGCAAGTTGCAACATTGAAATGCAGAAATAAGCACTTTTCCATAAACAAGCTCTAAATCATGTTTGATGCACTCTGGATCCAATTTTTGCTGTGCTGTGTCTAGGTTGAGATGAAATGAACACCGTGGACAGTTTTCAGCAAGTTGCAACATTGAAATGCAGAAATAAGCACTTTTCCATAAACAAGCTCTAAATCATGTTTGATGCACTCTGGATATCCAATTTTTGCTGTGCTGTGTCTAGGTTGAGATGAAATGAACACCGTGGACAGTTTTCAGCAAGTTGCAACATTGAAATGCAGAAATAAGCACTTTTCCATAAACAAGCTCTAAATCATGTTTGATGCACTCTGGATATCCAATTTTTGCTGTGCTGTGTCTAGGTTGAGATGAAATGAACGCCGTGGACAGTTTTCAGCAAGTTGCAACATTGAAATGCAGAAATAAGCACTTTTCCATAAACAAGCTCTAAATCATGTTTGAAGCACTCTGGATAAAAAATGTTTTTGTTATGTTTATTCGAGATGTTATGAAAACACTGTAGACTGTTTTCAGCAAGTTACAACATTGAAATGCAGAAATAAGCACTTTTCCATAAACAAGCTCTAAATCATGTTTGATGCACTCTGGATATCCAATTTTTGCTGTGCTGTGTCTAGGTTGAGATGAAATGAACGCCGTGGACAGTTTTCAGCAAGTTGCAACATTGAAATGCAGAAATAAGCACTTTTCCATAAACAAGCTCTAAATCATGTTTGAAGCACTCTGGATAAAAAATGTTTTTGTTATGTTTATTCGAGATGTTATGAAAACACTGTAGACTGTTTTCAGCAAGTTACAACATTGAAATGCAGAAATAAGCACTTTTCCATAAACAAGCTCTAAATCATGTTTGATGCACTCTGGATATCCAATTTTTGCTGTGCTGTGTCTAGGTTGAGATGAAATGAACGCCGTGGACAGTTTTCAGCAAGTTGCAACATTGAAATGCAGAAATAAGCACTTTTCCATAAACAAGCTCTAAATCATGTTTGATGCACTCTGGATATCCAATTTTTGCTGTGCTGTGTCTAGGTTGAGATGAAATGAACGCCGTGGACAGTTTTCAGCAAGTTGCAACATTGAAATGCAGAAATAAGCACTTTTCCATAAACAAGCTCTAAATCATGTTTGAAGCACTCTGGATAAAAAATTTTTTGTTATGTTTATTCGAGATGTTATGAAAACACTGTAGACTGTTTTCAGCAAGTTACAACATTGAAATGCAGAAATAAGCACTTTTCCATAAACAAGCTCTAAATCATGTTTGATGCACTCTGGATATCCAATTTTTGCTGTGCTGTGTCTAGGTTGAGATGAAATGAACGCCGTGGACAGTTTTCAGCAAGTTGCAACATTGAAATGCAGAAATAAGCACTTTTCCATAAACAAGCTCTAAATCATGTTTGAAGCACTCTGGATAAAAAATGTTTTTGTTATGTTTATTCGAGATGTTATGAAAACACTGTAGACTGTTTTCAGCAAGTTACAACATTGAAATGCAGAAATAAGCACTTTTCCATAAACAAGCTCTAAATCATGTTTGATGCACTCTGGATATCCAATTTTTGCTGTGCTGTGTCTAGGTTGAGATGAAATGAACGCCGTGGACAGTTTTCAGCAAGTTGCAACATTGAAATGCAGAAATAAGCACTTTTCCATAAACAAGCTCTAAATCATGTTTGAAGCACTCTGGATAAAAAATGTTTTTGTTATGTTTATTCGAGATGTTATGAAAACACTGTAGACTGTTTTCAGCAAGTTACAACATTGAAATGCAGAAATAAGCACTTTTCCATAAACAAGCTCTAAATCATGTTTGATGCACTCTGGATATCCAATTTTTGCTGTGCTGTGTCTAGGTTGAGATGAAATGAACGCCGTGGACAGTTTTCAGCAAGTTGCAACATTGAAATGCAGAAATAAGCACTTTTCCATAAACAAGCTCTAAATCATGTTTGAAGCACTCTGGATAAAAAATTTTTTGTTATGTTTATTCGAGATGTTATGAAAACACTGTAGACTGTTTTCAGCAAGTTACAACATTGAAATGCAGAAATAAGCACTTTTCCATAAACAAGCTCTAAATCATGTTTGATGCACTCTGGATATCCAATTTTTGCTGTGCTGTGTCTAGGTTGAGATGAAATGAACGCCGTGGACAGTTTTCAGCAAGTTGCAACATTGAAATGCAGAAATAAGCACTTTTCCATAAACAAGCTCTAAATCATGTTTGATGCACTCTGGATATCCAATTTTTGCTGTGCTGTGTCTAGGTTGAGATGAAATGAACGCCGTGGACAGTTTTCAGCAAGTTGCAACATTGAAATGCAGAAATAAGCACTTTTCCATAAACAAGCTCTAAATCATGTTTGAAGCACTCTGGATAAAAAAATTTTTGTATGTTTATTCGAGATGTTATGAAAACACTGTAGACTGTTTTCAGCAAGTTACAACATTGAAATGCAGAAATAAGCACTTTTCCATAAACAAGCTCTAAATCATGTTTGATGCACTCTGGATATCCAATTTTTGCTGTGCTGTGTCTAGGTTGAGATGAAATGAACGCCGTGGACAGTTTTCAGCAAGTTGCAACATTGAAATGCAGAAATAAGCACTTTTCCATAAACAAGCTCTAAATCATGTTTGAAGCACTCTGGATAAAAAATGTTTTTGTTATGTTTATTCGAGATGTTATGAAAACACTGTAGACTGTTTTCAGCAAGTTACAACATTGAAATGCAGAAATAAGCACTTTTCCATAAACAAGCTCTAAATCATGTTTGATGCACTCTGGATATCCAATTTTTGCTGTGCTGTGTCTAGGTTGAGATGAAATGAACGCCGTGGACAGTTTTCAGCAAGTTGCAACATTGAAATGCAGAAATAAGCACTTTTCCATAAACAAGCTCTAAATCATGTTTGAAGCACTCTGGATAAAAAATTTTTTGTTATGTTTATTCGAGATGTTATGAAAACACTGTAGACTGTTTTCAGCAAGTTACAACATTGAAATGCAGAAATAAGCACTTTTCCATAAACAAGCTCTAAATCATGTTTGATGCACTCTGGATATCCAATTTTTGCTGTGCTGTGTCTAGGTTGAGATGAAATGAACGCCGTGGACAGTTTTCAGCAAGTTGCAACATTGAAATGCAGAAATAAGCACTTTTCCATAAACAAGCTCTAAATCATGTTTGATGCACTCTGGATATCCAATTTTGCTGTGCTGTGTCTAGGTTGAGATGAAATGAACGCCGTGGACAGTTTTCAGCAAGTTGCAACATTGAAATGCAGAAATAAGCACTTTTCCATAAACAAGCTCTAAATCATGTTTGATGCACTCTGGATAAAAAATTTTTGCTGTGCTGTGTCTATTGAGATGAAATGAACACCGTGGACAGTTTTCAGCAAGTTGCAACATTGAAATGCAGAAATAAGCACTTTTCCATAAACAAGCTCTAAATCATGTTTGATGCACTCTGGATATCCAATTTTTGCTGTGCTGTGTCTAGGTTGAGATGAAATGAACGCCGTGGACAGTTTTCAGCAAGTTGCAACATTGAAATGCAGAAATAAGCACTTTTCCATAAACAAGCTCTAAATCATGTTTGATGCACTCTGGATAAAATTTTGCTGTGCTGTGTCTAGGTTGAGATGAAATGAACACGTGGACAGTTTTCAGCAAGTTGCAACATTGAAATGCAGAAATAAGCACTTTTCCATAAACAAGCTCTAAATCATGTTTGAAGCACTCTGGATAAAAAATTTTTTGTTATGTTTATTCGAGATGTTATGAAAACACTGTAGACTGTTTTCAGCAAGTTACAACATTGAAATGCAGAAATAAGCACTTTTCCATAAACAAGCTCTAAATCATGTTTGATGCACTCTGGATATCCAATTTTTGCTGTGCTGTGTCTAGGTTGAGATGAAATGAACGCCGTGGACAGTTTTCAGCAAGTTGCAACATTGAAATGCAGAAATAAGCACTTTTCCATAAACAAGCTCTAAATCATGTTTGAAGCACTCTGGATAAAAAAATTTTTGTTATGTTTATTCGAGATGTTATGAAAACACTGTAGACTGTTTTCAGCAAGTTACAACATTGAAATGCAGAAATAAGCACTTTTCCATAAACAAGCTCTAAATCATGTTTGATGCACTCTGGATATCCAATTTTTGCTGTGCTGTGTCTAGGTTGAGATGAAATGAACGCCGTGGACAGTTTTCAGCAAGTTGCAACATTGAAATGCAGAAATAAGCACTTTTCCATAAACAAGCTCTAAATCATGTTTGATGCACTCTGGATATCCAATTTTTGCTGTGCTGTGTCTAGGTTGAGATGAAATGAACGCCGTGGACAGTTTTCAGCAAGTTGCAACATTGAAATGCAGAAATAAGCACTTTTCCATAAACAAGCTCTAAATCATGTTTGAAGCACTCTGGATAAAAAATTTTTTGTTATGTTTATTCGAGATGTTATGAACACTGTAGACTGTTTTCAGCAAGTTACAACATTGAAATGCAGAAATAAGCACTTTTCCATAAACAAGCTCTAAATCATGTTTGATGCACTCTGGATATCCAATTTTTGCTGTGCTGTGTCTAGGTTGAGATGAAATGAACGCCGTGGACAGTTTTCAGCAAGTTGCAACATTGAAATGCAGAAATAAGCACTTTTCCATAAACAAGCTCTAAATCATGTTTGATGCACTCTGGATAAAATTTTTGCTGTGCTGTGTCTAGGTTGAGATGAAATGAACGCCGTGGACAGTTTTCAGCAAGTTGCAACATTGAAATGCAGAAATAAGCACTTTTCCATAAACAAGCTCTAAATCATGTTTGATGCACTCTGGATATCCAATTTTGCTGTGCTGTGTCTATTGAGATGAAATGAACACCGTGGACAGTTTTCAGCAAGTTGCAACATTGAAATGCAGAAATAAGCACTTTTCCATAAACAAGCTCTAAATCATGTTTGATGCACTCTGGATATCCAATTTTTGCTGTGCTGTGTCTAGGTTGAGATGAAATGAACGCCGTGGACAGTTTTCAGCAAGTTGCAACATTGAAATGCAGAAATAAGCACTTTTCCATAAACAAGCTCTAAATCATGTTTGAAGCACTCTGGATAAAAAATTTTTTGTTATGTTTATTCGAGATGTTATGAAAACACTGTGGACAGTTTTCAGCAAGTTGCAACATTGAAATGCAGAAATAAGCACTTTTCCATAAACAAGCTCTAAATCATGTTTGAAGCACTCTGGATAAAAAATTTTTTGTTATGTTTATTCGAGATGTTATGAACACTGTAGACTGTTTTCAGCAAGTTGCAACATTGAAATGCAGAAATAAGCACTTTTCCATAAACAAGCTCTAAATCATGTTTGATGCACTCTGGATATCCAATTTTTGCTGTGCTGTGTCTAGGTTGAGATGAAATGAACGCCGTGGACAGTTTTCAGCAAGTTGCAACATTGAAATGCAGAAATAAGCACTTTTCCATAAACAAGCTCTAAATCATGTTTGAAGCACTCTGGATAAAAAATTTTTTGTTATGTTTATTCGAGATGTTATGAAAACACTGTAGACTGTTTTCAGCAAGTTGCAACATTGAAATGCAGAAATAAGCACTTTTCCATAAACAAGCTCTAAATCATGTTTGATGCACTCTGGATATCCAATTTTTGCTGTGCTGTGTCTAGGTTGAGATGAAATGAACGCCGTGGACAGTTTTCAGCAAGTTGCAACATTGAAATGCAGAAATAAGCACTTTTCCATAAACAAGCTCTAAATCATGTTTGATGCACTCTGGATATCCAATTTTTGCTGTGCTGTGTCTAGGTTGAGATGAAATGAACGCCGTGGACAGTTTTCAGCAAGTTGCAACATTGAAATGCAGAAATAAGCACTTTTCCATAAACAAGCTCTAAATCATGTTTGATGCACTCTGGATATCCAATTTTTTTGTGCTGTGTCTAGTTGAGATGAAATGAACACCGTGGACAGTTTTCAGCAAGTTGCAACATTGAAATGCAGAAATAAGCACTTTTCCATAAACAAGCTCTAAATCATGTTTGATGCACTCTGGATATCCAATTTTTGCTGTGCTGTGTCTAGGTTGAGATGAAATGAACGCCGTGGACAGTTTTCAGCAAGTTGCAACATTGAAATGCAGAAATAAGCACTTTTCCATAAACAAGCTCTAAATCATGTTTGAAGCACTCTGGATAAAAAATGTTTTTGTTATGTTTATTCGAGATGTTATGAAAACACTGTAGACTGTTTTCAGCAAGTTACAACATTGAAATGCAGAAATAAGCACTTTTCCATAAACAAGCTCTAAATCATGTTTGATGCACTCTGGATATCCAATTTTTGCTGTGCTGTGTCTAGGTTGAGATGAAATGAACGCCGTGGACAGTTTTCAGCAAGTTGCAACATTGAAATGCAGAAATAAGCACTTTTCCATAAACAAGCTCTAAATCATGTTTGAAGCACTCTGGATAAAAAATGTTTTTGTTATGTTTATTCGAGATGTTATGAAAACACTGTAGACTGTTTTCAGCAAGTTACAACATTGAAATGCAGAAATAAGCACTTTTCCATAAACAAGCTCTAAATCATGTTTGATGCACTCTGGATATCCAATTTTTGCTGTGCTGTGTCTAGGTTGAGATGAAATGAACGCCGTGGACAGTTTTCAGCAAGTTGCAACATTGAAATGCAGAAATAAGCACTTTTCCATAAACAAGCTCTAAATCATGTTTGATGCACTCTGGATATCCAATTTTTGCTGTGCTGTGTCTAGGTTGAGATGAAATGAACGCCGTGGACAGTTTTCAGCAAGTTGCAACATTGAAATGCAGAAATAAGCACTTTTCCATAAACAAGCTCTAAATCATGTTTGAAGCACTCTGGATAAAAAATGTTTTTGTTATGTTTATTCGAGATGTTATGAAAACACTGTAGACTGTTTTCAGCAAGTTACAACATTGAAATGCAGAAATAAGCACTTTTCCATAAACAAGCTCTAAATCATGTTTGATGCACTCTGGATATCCAATTTTTGCTGTGCTGTGTCTAGGTTGAGATGAAATGAACGCCGTGGACAGTTTTCAGCAAGTTGCAACATTGAAATGCAGAAATAAGCACTTTTCCATAAACAAGCTCTAAATCATGTTTGAAGCACTCTGGATAAAAAATGTTTTTGTTATGTTTATTCGAGATGTTATGAAAACACTGTAGACTGTTTTCAGCAAGTTGCAACATTGAAATGCAGAAATAAGCACTTTTCCATAAACAAGCTCTAAATCATGTTTGATGCACTCTGGATATCCAATTTTTGCTGTGCTGTGTCTAGGTTGAGATGAAATGAACGCCGTGGACAGTTTTCAGCAAGTTGCAACATTGAAATGCAGAAATAAGCACTTTTCCATAAACAAGCTCTAAATCATGTTTGAAGCACTCTGGATAAAAAATTTTTGTTATGTTTATTCGAGATGTTATGAAAACACTGTAGACTGTTTTCAGCAAGTTGCAACATTGAAATGCAGAAATAAGCACTTTTCCATAAACAAGCTCTAAATCATGTTTGATGCACTCTGGATATCCAATTTTTGCTGTGCTGTGTCTAGGTTGAGATGAAATGAACGCCGTGGACAGTTTTCAGCAAGTTGCAACATTGAAATGCAGAAATAAGCACTTTTCCATAAACAAGCTCTAAATCATGTTTGATGCACTCTGGATATCCAATTTTTGCTGTGCTGTGTCTAGGTTGAGATGAAATGAACGCCGTGGACAGTTTTCAGCAAGTTGCAACATTGAAATGCAGAAATAAGCACTTTTCCATAAACAAGCTCTAAATCATGTTTGAAGCACTCTGGATAAAAAATTTTTTGTTATGTTTATTCGAGATGTTATGAAAACACTGTAGACTGTTTTCAGCAAGTTACAACATTGAAATGCAGAAATAAGCACTTTTCCATAAACAAGCTCTAAATCATGTTTGATGCACTCTGGATATCCAATTTTTGCTGTGCTGTGTCTAGGTTGAGATGAAATGAACGCCGTGGACAGTTTTCAGCAAGTTGCAACATTGAAATGCAGAAATAAGCACTTTTCCATAAACAAGCTCTAAATCATGTTTGATGCACTCTGGATATCCAATTTTTGCTGTGCTGTGTCTAGGTTGAGATGAAATGAACACCGTGGACAGTTTTCAGCAAGTTGCAACATTGAAATGCAGAAATAAGCACTTTTCCATAAACAAGCTCTAAATCATGTTTGATGCACTCTGGATAAAAAATTTTTGCTGTGCTGTGTCTATTGAGATGAAATGAACACCGTGGACAGTTTTCAGCAAGTTGCAACATTGAAATGCAGAAATAAGCACTTTTCCATAAACAAGCTCTAAATCATGTTTGATGCACTCTGGATATCCAATTTTGCTGTGCTGTGTCTAGGTTGAGATGAAATGAACGCCGTGGACAGTTTTCAGCAAGTTGCAACATTGAAATGCAGAAATAAGCACTTTTCCATAAACAAGCTCTAAATCATGTTTGATGCACTCTGGATATCCAATTTTTGCTGTGCTGTGTCTAGGTTGAGATGAAATGAACGCCGTGGACAGTTTTCAGCAAGTTGCAACATTGAAATGCAGAAATAAGCACTTTTCCATAAACAAGCTCTAAATCATGTTTGAAGCACTCTGGATAAAAAATGTTTTTGTTATGTTTATTCGAGATGTTATGAAAACACTGTAGACTGTTTTCAGCAAGTTACAACATTGAAATGCAGAAATAAGCACTTTTCCATAAACAAGCTCTAAATCATGTTTGATGCACTCTGGATATCCAATTTTTGCTGTGCTGTGTCTAGGTTGAGATGAAATGAACGCCGTGGACAGTTTTCAGCAAGTTGCAACATTGAAATGCAGAAATAAGCACTTTTCCATAAACAAGCTCTAAATCATGTTTGATGCACTCTGGATATCCAATTTTTGCTGTGCTGTGTCTAGGTTGAGATGAAATGAACGCCGTGGACAGTTTTCAGCAAGTTGCAACATTGAAATGCAGAAATAAGCACTTTTCCATAAACAAGCTCTAAATCATGTTTGAAGCACTCTGGATAAAAAATTTTTTGTTATGTTTATTCGAGATGTTATGAAAACACTGTAGACTGTTTTCAGCAAGTTACAACATTGAAATGCAGAAATAAGCACTTTTCCATAAACAAGCTCTAAATCATGTTTGATGCACTCTGGATATCCAATTTTTGCTGTGCTGTGTCTAGGTTGAGATGAAATGAACGCCGTGGACAGTTTTCAGCAAGTTGCAACATTGAAATGCAGAAATAAGCACTTTTCCATAAACAAGCTCTAAATCATGTTTGATGCACTCTGGATATCCAATTTTTGCTGTGCTGTGTCTAGGTTGAGATGAAATGAACGCCGTGGACAGTTTTCAGCAAGTTGCAACATTGAAATGCAGAAATAAGCACTTTTCCATAAACAAGCTCTAAATCATGTTTGAAGCACTCTGGATAAAAATTTTTTGTTATGTTTATTCGAGATGTTATGAAAACACTGTAGACTGTTTTCAGCAAGTTACAACATTGAAATGCAGAAATAAGCACTTTTCCATAAACAAGCTCTAAATCATGTTTGATGCACTCTGGATATCCAATTTTTGCTGTGCTGTGTCTAGGTTGAGATGAAATGAACGCCGTGGACAGTTTTCAGCAAGTTGCAACATTGAAATGCAGAAATAAGCACTTTTCCATAAACAAGCTCTAAATCATGTTTGATGCACTCTGGATAAAAAATTTTTTGTTATGTTTATTCGAGATGTTATGAACACTGTAGACAGTTTTCAGCAAGTTACAACATTGAAATGCAGAAATAAGCACTTTTCCATAAACAAGCTCTAAATCATGTTTGATGCACTCTGGATATCCAATTTTTGCTGTGCTGTGTCTAGGTTGAGATGAAATGAACGCCGTGGACAGTTTTCAGCAAGTTGCAACATTGAAATGCAGAAATAAGCACTTTTCCATAAACAAGCTCTAAATCATGTTTGATGCACTCTGGATATCCAATTTTTGCTGTGCTGTGTCTAGGTTGAGATGAAATGAACGCCGTGGACAGTTTTCAGCAAGTTGCAACATTGAAATGCAGAAATAAGCACTTTTCCATAAACAAGCTCTAAATCATGTTTGATGCACTCTGGATATCCAATTTTTGCTGTGCTGTGTCTAGGTTGAGATGAAATGAACGCCGTGGACAGTTTTCAGCAAGTTGCAACATTGAAATGCAGAAATAAGCACTTTTCCATAAACAAGCTCTAAATCATGTTTGATGCACTCTGGATATCCAATTTTTGCTGTGCTGTGTCTAGGTTGAGATGAAATGAACGCCGTGGACAGTTTTCAGCAAGTTGCAACATTGAAATGCAGAAATAAGCACTTTTCCATAAACAAGCTCTAAATCATGTTTGATGCACTCTGGATATCCAATTTTTGCTGTGCTGTGTCTAGGTTGAGATGAAATGAACGCCGTGGACAGTTTTCAGCAAGTTGCAACATTGAAATGCAGAAATAAGCACTTTTCCATAAACAAGCTCTAAATCATGTTTGAAGCACTCTGGATAAAAAATTTTTGTTATGTTTATTCGAGATGTTATGAAAACACTGTAGACTGTTTTCAGCAAGTTACAACATTGAAATGCAGAAATAAGCACTTTTCCATAAACAAGCTCTAAATCATGTTTGATGCACTCTGGATATCCAATTTTTGCTGTGCTGTGTCTAGGTTGAGATGAAATGAACGCCGTGGACAGTTTTCAGCAAGTTGCAACATTGAAATGCAGAAATAAGCACTTTTCCATAAACAAGCTCTAAATCATGTTTGAAGCACTCTGGATAAAAAATTTTTTGTTGTGTTTATTCGAGATGTTATGAAAACACTGTAGACTGTTTTCAGCAAGTTACAACATTGAAATGCAGAAATAAGCACTTTTCCATAAACAAGCTCTAAATCATGTTTGATGCACTCTGGATATCCAATTTTTGCTGTGCTGTGTCTAGGTTGAGATGAAATGAACGCCGTGGACAGTTTTCAGCAAGTTGCAACATTGAAATGCAGAAATAAGCACTTTTCCATAAACAAGCTCTAAATCATGTTTGAAGCACTCTGGATAAAAAATTTTTTGTTATGTTTATTCGAGATGTTATGAAAACACTGTAGACTGTTTTCAGCAAGTTGCAACATTGAAATGCAGAAATAAGCACTTTTCCATAAACAAGCTCTAAATCATGTTTGATGCACTCTGGATATCCAATTTTTGCTGTGCTGTGTCTAGGTTGAGATGAAATGAACGCCGTGGACAGTTTTCAGCAAGTTGCAACATTGAAATGCAGAAATAAGCACTTTTCCATAAACAAGCTCTAAATCATGTTTGATGCACTCTGGATATCCAATTTTTGCTGTGCTGTGTCTAGGTTGAGATGAAATGAACGCCGTGGACAGTTTTCAGCAAGTTGCAACATTGAAATGCAGAAATAAGCACTTTTCCATAAACAAGCTCTAAATCATGTTTGAAGCACTCTGGATAAAAAATGTTTTTGTTATGTTTATTCGAGATGTTATGAAAACACTGTAGACTGTTTTCAGCAAGTTACAACATTGAAATGCAGAAATAAGCACTTTTCCATAAACAAGCTCTAAATCATGTTTGATGCACTCTGGATATCCAATTTTTGCTGTGCTGTGTCTAGGTTGAGATGAAATGAACGCCGTGGACAGTTTTCAGCAAGTTGCAACATTGAAATGCAGAAATAAGCACTTTTCCATAAACAAGCTCTAAATCATGTTTGAAGCACTCTGGATAAAAAATTTTTTTGTTATGTTTATTCGAGATGTTATGAAAACACTGTAGACTGTTTTCAGCAAGTTACAACATTGAAATGCAGAAATAAGCACTTTTCCATAAACAAGCTCTAAATCATGTTTGATGCACTCTGGATATCCAATTTTTGCTGTGCTGTGTCTAGGTTGAGATGAAATGAACGCCGTGGACAGTTTTCAGCAAGTTGCAACATTGAAATGCAGAAATAAGCACTTTTCCATAAACAAGCTCTAAATCATGTTTGATGCACTCTGGATATCCAATTTTTGCTGTGCTGTGTCTAGGTTGAGATGAAATGAACGCCGTGGACAGTTTTCAGCAAGTTGCAACATTGAAATGCAGAAATAAGCACTTTTCCATAAACAAGCTCTAAATCATGTTTGATGCACTCTGGATATCCAATTTTTGCTGTGCTGTGTCTAGGTTGAGATGAAATGAACGCCGTGGACAGTTTTCAGCAAGTTGCAACATTGAAATGCAGAAATAAGCACTTTTCCATAAACAAGCTCTAAATCATGTTTG
Organism: Oncorhynchus kisutch; assembly: GCF_002021735.2. Taxonomy (NCBI): domain Eukaryota; kingdom Metazoa; phylum Chordata; class Actinopteri; order Salmoniformes; family Salmonidae; genus Oncorhynchus; species Oncorhynchus kisutch. Next base: position 32,896 of record NW_022262050.1, read on the forward strand.
ATGCACTCTGGATATCCAATTTTTTGTTGTGTCTATTGAGATGAAATGAACACCGTGGACAGTTTTCAGCAAGTTGCAACATTGAAATGCAGAAATAAGCACTTTTCCATAAACAAGCTCTAAATCATGTTTGATGCACTCTGGATATCCAATTTTTGCTGTGCTGTGTCTAGGTTGAGATGAAATGAACGCCGTGGACAGTTTTCAGCAAGTTGCAACATTGAAATGCAGAAATAAGCACTTTTCCATAAACAAGCTCTAAATCATGTTTGATGCACTCTGGATATCCAATTTTTGCTGTGCTGTGTCTAGGTTGAGATGAAATGAACACCGTGGACAGTTTTCAGCAAGTTGCAACATTGAAATGCAGAAATAAGCACTTTTCCATAAACAAGCTCTAAATCATGTTTGATGCACTCTGGATATCCAATTTTTGCTGTGCTGTGTCTAGGTTGAGATGAAATGAACGCCGTGGACAGTTTTCAGCAAGTTGCAACATTGAAATGCAGAAATAAGCACTTTTCCATAAACAAGCTCTAAATCATGTTTGAAGCACTCTGGATAAAAATTTTTTGTTATGTTTATTCGAGATGTTATGAAAACACTGTAGACTGTTTTCAGCAAGTTACAACATTGAAATGCAGAAATAAGCACTTTTCCATAAACAAGCTCTAAATCATGTTTGATGCACTCTGGATATCCAATTTTTGCTGTGCTGTGTCTAGGTTGAGATGAAATGAACGCCGTGGACAGTTTTCAGCAAGTTGCAACATTGAAATGCAGAAATAAGCACTTTTCCATAAACAAGCTCTAAATCATGTTTGAAGCACTCTGGATAAAAAATTTTTTTGTTATGTTTATTCGAGATGTTATGAAAACACTGTAGACTGTTTTCAGCAAGTTACAACATTGAAATGCAGAAATAAGCACTTTTCCATAAACAAGCTCTAAATCATGTTTGATGCACTCTGGATATCCAATTTTTGCTGTGCTGTGTCTAGGTTGAGATGAAATGAACGCCGTGGACAGTTTTCAGCAAGTTGCAACATTGAAATGCAGAAATAAGCACTTTTCCATAAACAAGCTCTAAATCATGTTTGATGCACTCTGGATATCCAATTTTTGCTGTGCTGTGTCTAGGTTGAGATGAAATGAACGCCGTGGACAGTTTTCAGCAAGTTGCAACATTGAAATGCAGAAATAAGCACTTTTCCATAAACAAGCTCTAAATCATGTTTGAAGCACTCTGGATAAAAAATGTTTTTGTTATGTTTATTCGAGATGTTATGAAAACACTGTAGACTGTTTTCAGCAAGTTACAACATTGAAATGCAGAAATAAGCACTTTTCCATAAACAAGCTCTAAATCATGTTTGATGCACTCTGGATATCCAATTTTTGCTGTGCTGTGTCTAGGTTGAGATGAAATGAACGCCGTGGACAGTTTTCAGCAAGTTGCAACATTGAAATGCAGAAATAAGCACTTTTCCATAAACAAGCTCTAAATCATGTTTGATGCACTCTGGATATCCAATTTTTGCTGTGCTGTGTCTAGGTTGAGATGAAATGAACGCCGTGGACAGTTTTCAGCAAGTTGCAACATTGAAATGCAGAAATAAGCACTTTTCCATAAACAAGCTCTAAATCATGTTTGATGCACTCTGGATATCCAATTTTTGCTGTGCTGTGTCTAGGTTGAGATGAAATGAACGCCGTGGACAGTTTTCAGCAAGTTGCAACATTGAAATGCAGAAATAAGCACTTTTCCATAAACAAGCTCTAAATCATGTTTGAAGCACTCTGGATAAAAAATTTTTTTGTTATGTCTATTCGAGATGTTATGAAAACACTGTGGACTGTTTTCAGCAAGTTGCAACATTGAAATGCAGAAATAAGCACTTTTCCATAAACAAGCTCTAAATCATGTTTGATGCACTCTGGATATCCAATTTTTGCTGTGCTGTGTCTAGGTTGAGATGAAATGAACGCCGTGGACAGTTTTCAGCAAGTTGCAACATTGAAATGCAGAAATAAGCACTTTTCCATAAACAAGCTCTAAATCATGTTTGAAGCACTCTGGATATCCAATTTTTGCTGTGCTGTTCTAGATGAGATGAAAACACTGTGGACTGTTTTCAGCAAGTTGCAACATTGAAATGCAGAAATAAGCACTTTTCCATAAACAAGCTCTAAATCATGTTTGATGCACTCTGGATATCCAATTTTTGCTGTGCTGTGTCTAGGTTGAGATGAAATGAACGCCGTGGACAGTTTTCAGCAAGTTGCAACATTGAAATGCAGAAATAAGCACTTTTCCATAAACAAGCTCTAAATCATGTTTGATGCACTCTGGATATCCAATTTTTTGTGCTGTGTCTAGGTTGAGATGAAATGAACACCGTGGACAGTTTTCAGCAAGTTGCAACATTGAAATGCAGAAATAAGCACTTTTCCATAAACAAGCTCTAAATCATGTTTGATGCACTCTGGATATCCAATTTTTGCTGTGCTGTGTCTAGGTTGAGATGAAATGAACGCCGTGGACAGTTTTCAGCAAGTTGCAACATTGAAATGCAGAAATAAGCACTTTTCCATAAACAAGCTCTAAATCATGTTTGAAGCACTCTGGATAAAAAATTTTTTGTTGTGTTTATTCGAGATGTTATGAAAACACTGTGGACAGTTTTCAGCAAGTTACAACATTGAAATGCAGAAATAAGCACTTTTCCATAAACAAGCTCTAAATCATGTTTGATGCACTCTGGATATCCAATTTTTGCTGTGCTGTGTCTAGGTTGAGATGAAATGAACGCCGTGGACAGTTTTCAGCAAGTTGCAACATTGAAATGCAGAAATAAGCACTTTTCCATAAACAAGCTCTAAATCATGTTTGAAGCACTCTGGATAAAAAATGTTTTTGTTATGTTTATTCGAGATGTTATGAAAACACTGTAGACTGTTTTCAGCAAGTTACAACATTGAAATGCAGAAATAAGCACTTTTCCATAAACAAGCTCTAAATCATGTTTGATGCACTCTGGATATCCAATTTTTGCTGTGCTGTGTCTAGGTTGAGATGAAATGAACGCCGTGGACAGTTTTCAGCAAGTTGCAACATTGAAATGCAGAAATAAGCACTTTTCCATAAACAAGCTCTAAATCATGTTTGATGCACTCTGGATATCCAATTTTTGCTGTGCTGTGTCTAGGTTGAGATGAAATGAACGCCGTGGACAGTTTTCAGCAAGTTGCAACATTGAAATGCAGAAATAAGCACTTTTCCATAAACAAGCTCTAAATCATGTTTGAAGCACTCTGGATAAAAAATTTTTTGTTATGTTTATTCGAGATGTTATGAACACTGTAGACTGTTTTCAGCAAGTTACAACATTGAAATGCAGAAATAAGCACTTTTCCATAAACAAGCTCTAAATCATGTTTGATGCACTCTGGATATCCAATTTTTGCTGTGCTGTGTCTAGGTTGAGATGAAATGAACGCCGTGGACAGTTTTCAGCAAGTTGCAACATTGAAATGCAGAAATAAGCACTTTTCCATAAACAAGCTCTAAATCATGTTTGAAGCACTCTGGATAAAAAATGTTTTTGTTATGTTTATTCGAGATGTTATGAAAACACTGTAGACTGTTTTCAGCAAGTTACAACATTGAAATGCAGAAATAAGCACTTTTCCATAAACAAGCTCTAAATCATGTTTGATGCACTCTGGATATCCAATTTTTGCTGTGCTGTGTCTAGGTTGAGATGAAATGAACGCCGTGGACAGTTTTCAGCAAGTTGCAACATTGAAATGCAGAAATAAGCACTTTTCCATAAACAAGCTCTAAATCATGTTTGATGCACTCTGGATATCCAATTTTTGCTGTGCTGTGTCTAGGTTGAGATGAAATGAACGCCGTGGACAGTTTTCAGCAAGTTGCAACATTGAAATGCAGAAATAAGCACTTTTCCATAAACAAGCTCTAAATCATGTTTGATGCACTCTGGATATCCAATTTTTGCTGTGCTGTGTCTAGGTTGAGATGAAATGAACACCGTGGACAGTTTTCAGCAAGTTGCAACATTGAAATGCAGAAATAAGCACTTTTCCATAAACAAGCTCTAAATCATGTTTGATGCACTCTGGATATCCAATTTTTGCTTGCTGTGTTAGGTTGAGATGAAATGAACGCCGTGGACAGTTTTCAGCAAGTTGCAACATTGAAATGCAGAAATAAGCACTTTTCCATAAACAAGCTCTAAATCATGTTTGAAGCACTCTGGATATCCAATTTTTGCTGTGCTGTGTCTAGGTTGAGATGAAATGAACGCCGTGGACAGTTTTCAGCAAGTTGCAACATTGAAATGCAGAAATAAGCACTTTTCCATAAACAAGCTCTAAATCATGTTTGATGCACTCTGGATATCCAATTTTTGCTGTGCTGTGTCTAGTTGAGATGAAATGAACGCCGTGGACAGTTTTCAGCAAGTTGCAACATTGAAATGCAGAAATAAGCACTTTTCCATAAACAAGCTCTAAATCATGTTTGATGCACTCTGGATATCCAATTTTTGCTGTGCTGTGTCTAGGTTGAGATGAAATGAACGCCGTGGACAGTTTTCAGCAAGTTGCAACATTGAAATGCAGAAATAAGCACTTTTCCATAAACAAGCTCTAAATCATGTTTGAAGCACTCTGGATAAAAAATTTTTGTTATGTTTATTCGAGATGTTATGAAACACTGTAGACTGTTTTCAGCAAGTTACAACATTGAAATGCAGAAATAAGCACTTTTCCATAAACAAGCTCTAAATCATGTTTGATGCACTCTGGATATCCAATTTTTGCTGTGCTGTGTCTAGGTTGAGATGAAATGAACGCCGTGGACAGTTTTCAGCAAGTTGCAACATTGAAATGCAGAAATAAGCACTTTTCCATAAACAAGCTCTAAATCATGTTTGAAGCACTCTGGATAAAAAATTTTTTGTTATGTTTATTCGAGATGAAATGAACACTGTAGACTGTTTTCAGCAAGTTGCAACATTGAAATGCAGAAATAAGCACTTTTCCATAAACAAGCTCTAAATCATGTTTGATGCACTCTGGATATCCAATTTTTGCTGTGCTGTGTCTAGGTTGAGATGAAATGAACGCCGTGGACAGTTTTCAGCAAGTTGCAACATTGAAATGCAGAAATAAGCACTTTTCCATAAACAAGCTCTAAATCATGTTTGATGCACTCTGGATATCCAATTTTTGCTGTGCTGTGTCTAGGTTGAGATGAAATGAACGCCGTGGACAGTTTTCAGCAAGTTGCAACATTGAAATGCAGAAATAAGCACTTTTCCATAAACAAGCTCTAAATCATGTTTGAAGCACTCTGGATAAAAAATTTTTTGTTATGTTTATTCGAGATGTTATGAAACACTGTAGACTGTTTTCAGCAAGTTACAACATTGAAATGCAGAAATAAGCACTTTTCCATAAACAAGCTCTAAATCATGTTTGATGCACTCTGGATATCCAATTTTTGCTGTGCTGTGTCTAGGTTGAGATGAAATGAACGCCGTGGACAGTTTTCAGCAAGTTGCAACATTGAAATGCAGAAATAAGCACTTTTCCATAAACAAGCTCTAAATCATGTTTGAAGCACTCTGGATAAAAAATTTTTGCTTTGCTGTGTTCTATTGAGATGTTATGAACACTGTAGACTGTTTTCAGCAAGTTGCAACATTGAAATGCAGAAATAAGCACTTTTCCATAAACAAGCTCTAAATCATGTTTGATGCACTCTGGATATCCAATTTTTGCTGTGCTGTGTCTAGGTTGAGATGAAATGAACGCCGTGGACAGTTTTCAGCAAGTTGCAACATTGAAATGCAGAAATAAGCACTTTTCCATAAACAAGCTCTAAATCATGTTTGAAGCACTCTGGATAAAAAATTTTTTGTTATGTTTATTCGAGATGTTATGAAAACACTGTAGACTGTTTTCAGCAAGTTGCAACATTGAAATGCAGAAATAAGCACTTTTCCATAAACAAGCTCTAAATCATGTTTGATGCACTCTGGATATCCATTTTTGCTGTGCTGTGTCTAGGTTGAGATGAAATGAACGCCGTGGACAGTTTTCAGCAAGTTGCAACATTGAAATGCAGAAATAAGCACTTTTCCATAAACAAGCTCTAAATCATGTTTGATGCACTCTGGATATCCAATTTTTGCTGTGCTGTGTCTAGGTTGAGATGAAATGAACGCCGTGGACAGTTTTCAGCAAGTTGCAACATTGAAATGCAGAAATAAGCACTTTTCCATAAACAAGCTCTAAATCATGTTTGATGCACTCTGGATATCCAATTTTTGCTGTGCTGTGTCTAGGTTGAGATGAAATGAACGCCGTGGACAGTTTTCAGCAAGTTGCAACATTGAAATGCAGAAATAAGCACTTTTCCATAAACAAGCTCTAAATCATGTTTGAAGCACTCTGGATAAAAAATTTTTTGTTATGTTTATTCGAGATGTTATGAAAACACTGTAGACTGTTTTCAGCAAGTTACAACATTGAAATGCAGAAATAAGCACTTTTCCATAAACAAGCTCTAAATCATGTTTGAAGCACTCTGGATATCCAATTTTTGCTGTGCTGTGTCTAGGTTGAGATGAAATGAACGCCGTGGACAGTTTTCAGCAAGTTGCAACATTGAAATGCAGAAATAAGCACTTTTCCATAAACAAGCTCTAAATCATGTTTGAAGCACTCTGGATAAAAAATTTTTGTTATGTTTATTGAGATGTTATGAACACTGTAGACTGTTTTCAGCAAGTTACAACATTGAAATGCAGAAATAAGCACTTTTCCATAAACAAGCTCTAAATCATGTTTGATGCACTCTGGATATCCAATTTTTGCTGTGCTGTGTCTAGGTTGAGATGAAATGAACGCCGTGGACAGTTTTCAGCAAGTTGCAACATTGAAATGCAGAAATAAGCACTTTTCCATAAACAAGCTCTAAATCATGTTTGAAGCACTCTGGATAAAAAATTTTTTGTTATGTTTATTCGAGATGAAATGAACACTGTGGACTGTTTTCAGCAAGTTGCAACATTGAAATGCAGAAATAAGCACTTTTCCATAAACAAGCTCTAAATCATGTTTGATGCACTCTGGATATCCAATTTTTGCTGTGCTGTGTCTAGGTTGAGATGAAATGAACGCCGTGGACAGTTTTCAGCAAGTTGCAACATTGAAATGCAGAAATAAGCACTTTTCCATAAACAAGCTCTAAATCATGTTTGAAGCACTCTGGATAAAAAATTTTTTTGTTATGTCTATTCGAGATGTTATGAAACACCGTGGACAGTTTTCAGCAAGTTGCAACATTGAAATGCAGAAATAAGCACTTTTCCATAAACAAGCTCTAAATCATGTTTGAAGCACTCTGGATAAAAAATTTTTGTTATGTTTATTCGAGATGTTATGAAACACTGTAGACTGTTTTCAGCAAGTTACAACATTGAAATGCAGAAATAAGCACTTTTCCATAAACAAGCTCTAAATCATGTTTGATGCACTCTGGATATCCAATTTTTGCTGTGCTGTGTCTAGGTTGAGATGAAATGAACGCCGTGGACAGTTTTCAGCAAGTTGCAACATTGAAATGCAGAAATAAGCACTTTTCCATAAACAAGCTCTAAATCATGTTTGAAGCACTCTGGATAAAAAATGTTTTTGTTATGTTTATTCGAGATGTTATGAAAACACTGTAGACTGTTTTCAGCAAGTTACAACATTGAAATGCAGAAATAAGCACTTTTCCATAAACAAGCTCTAAATCATGTTTGATGCACTCTGGATATCCAATTTTTGCTGTGCTGTGTCTAGGTTGAGATGAAATGAACGCCGTGGACAGTTTTCAGCAAGTTGCAACATTGAAATGCAGAAATAAGCACTTTTCCATAAACAAGCTCTAAATCATGTTTGAAGCACTCTGGATAAAAAATGTTTTTGTTATGTTTATTCGAGATGTTATGAACACTGTAGACTGTTTTCAGCAAGTTACAACATTGAAATGCAGAAATAAGCACTTTTCCATAAACAAGCTCTAAATCATGTTTGATGCACTCTGGATATCCAATTTTTGCTGTGCTGTGTCTAGGTTGAGATGAAATGAACGCCGTGGACAGTTTTCAGCAAGTTGCAACATTGAAATGCAGAAATAAGCACTTTTCCATAAACAAGCTCTAAATCATGTTTGAAGCACTCTGGATAAAAAATGTTTTGTTATGTTTATTCGAGATGTTATGAAAACACTGTAGACTGTTTTCAGCAAGTTACAACATTGAAATGCAGAAATAAGCACTTTTCCATAAACAAGCTCTAAATCATGTTTGATGCACTCTGGATATCCAATTTTTGCTGTGCTGTGTCTAGGTTGAGATGAAATGAACGCCGTGGACAGTTTTCAGCAAGTTGCAACATTGAAATGCAGAAATAAGCACTTTTCCATAAACAAGCTCTAAATCATGTTTGATGCACTCTGGATATCCAATTTTTGCTGTGCTGTGTCTAGGTTGAGATGAAATGAACGCCGTGGACAGTTTTCAGCAAGTTGCAACATTGAAATGCAGAAATAAGCACTTTTCCATAAACAAGCTCTAAATCATGTTTGATGCACTCTGGATATCCAATTTTTGCTGTGCTGTGTCTAGGTTGAGATGAAATGAACGCCGTGGACAGTTTTCAGCAAGTTGCAACATTGAAATGCAGAAATAAGCACTTTTCCATAAACAAGCTCTAAATCATGTTTGAAGCACTCTGGATAAAAATTTTTGTTATGTTTATTCGAGATGTTATGAAAACACTGTAGACTGTTTTCAGCAAGTTGCAACATTGAAATGCAGAAATAAGCACTTTTCCATAAACAAGCTCTAAATCATGTTTGAAGCACTCTGGATAAAAAATTTTTTTGTTATGTTTATTCGAGATGTTATGAAAACACTGTGGACTGTTTTCAGCAAGTTGCAACATTGAAATGCAGAAATAAGCACTTTTCCATAAACAAGCTCTAAATCATGTTTGATGCACTCTGGATATCCAATTTTTTGCTGTGCTGTGTCTAGGTTGAGATGAAATGAACGCCGTGGACAGTTTTCAGCAAGTTGCAACATTGAAATGCAGAAATAAGCACTTTTCCATAAACAAGCTCTAAATCATGTTTGAAGCACTCTGGATAAAAAAATGTTTTTGTTATGTTTATTCGAGATGTTATGAAAACACTGTAGACTGTTTTCAGCAAGTTACAACATTGAAATGCAGAAATAAGCACTTTTCCATAAACAAGCTCTAAATCATGTTTGATGCACTCTGGATATCCAATTTTTGCTGTGCTGTGTCTAGGTTGAGATGAAATGAACGCCGTGGACAGTTTTCAGCAAGTTGCAACATTGAAATGCAGAAATAAGCACTTTTCCATAAACAAGCTCTAAATCATGTTTGAAGCACTCTGGATAAAAAATGTTTTTGTTATGTTTATTCGAGATGTTATGAAAACACTGTAGACTGTTTTCAGCAAGTTACAACATTGAAATGCAGAAATAAGCACTTTTCCATAAACAAGCTCTAAATCATGTTTGATGCACTCTGGATATCCAATTTTTGCTGTGCTGTGTCTAGGTTGAGATGAAATGAACGCCGTGGACAGTTTTCAGCAAGTTGCAACATTGAAATGCAGAAATAAGCACTTTTCCATAAACAAGCTCTAAATCATGTTTGAAGCACTCTGGATAAAAAAATGTTTTTGTTATGTTTATTCGAGATGTTATGAAAACACTGTAGACTGTTTTCAGCAAGTTACAACATTGAAATGCAGAAATAAGCACTTTTCCATAAACAAGCTCTAAATCATGTTTGATGCACTCTGGATATCCAATTTTTGCTGTGCTGTGTCTAGGTTGAGATGAAATGAACGCCGTGGACAGTTTTCAGCAAGTTGCAACATTGAAATGCAGAAATAAGCACTTTTCCATAAACAAGCTCTAAATCATGTTTGATGCACTCTGGATAAAAAAATTTTTTGTTATGTTTATTCGAGATGAAATGAAAACACTGTAGACAGTTTTCAGCAAGTTGCAACATTGAAATGCAGAAATAAGCACTTTTCCATAAACAAGCTCTAAATCATGTTTGATGCACTCTGGATATCCAATTTTTGCTGTGCTGTGTCTAGGTTGAGATGAAATGAACGCCGTGGACAGTTTTCAGCAAGTTGCAACATTGAAATGCAGAAATAAGCACTTTTCCATAAACAAGCTCTAAATCATGTTTGAAGCACTCTGGATAAAAAATGTTTTTGTTATGTTTATTCGAGATGTTATGAAAACACTGTAGACTGTTTTCAGCAAGTTACAACATTGAAATGCAGAAATAAGCACTTTTCCATAAACAAGCTCTAAATCATGTTTGATGCACTCTGGATATCCAATTTTTGCTGTGCTGTGTCTAGGTTGAGATGAAATGAACGCCGTGGACAGTTTTCAGCAAGTTGCAACATTGAAATGCAGAAATAAGCACTTTTCCATAAACAAGCTCTAAATCATGTTTGAAGCACTCTGGATAAAAAAATGTTTTTGTTATGTTTATTCGAGATGTTATGAAAACACTGTAGACTGTTTTCAGCAAGTTACAACATTGAAATGCAGAAATAAGCACTTTTCCATAAACAAGCTCTAAATCATGTTTGATGCACTCTGGATGTCCAATTTTTGCTGTGCTGTGTCTAGGTTGAGATGAAATGAACGCCGTGGACAGTTTTCAGCAAGTTGCAACATTGAAATGCAGAAATAAGCACTTTTCCATAAACAAGCTCTAAATCATGTTTGAAGCACTCTGGATAAAAAATGTTTTTGTTATGTTTATTCGAGATGTTATAAAAACACTGTAGACTGTTTTCAGCAAGTTACAACATTGAAATGCAGAAATAAGCACTTTTCCATAAACAAGCTCTAAATCATGTTTGATGCACTCTGGATATCCAATTTTTGCTGTGCTGTGTCTAGGTTGAGATGAAATGAACGCCGTGGACAGTTTTCAGCAAGTTGCAACATTGAAATGCAGAAATAAGCACTTTTCCATAAACAAGCTCTAAATCATGTTTGAAGCACTCTGGATAAAAAAAATTTTTGTTATGTTTATTCGAGATGTTATGAAAACACTGTAGACTGTTTTCAGCAAGTTACAACATTGAAATGCAGAAATAAGCACTTTTCCATAAACAAGCTCTAAATCATGTTTGATGCACTCTGGATCCAATTTTTGCTGTGCTGTGTCTAGGTTGAGATGAAATGAACGCCGTGGACAGTTTTCAGCAAGTTGCAACATTGAAATGCAGAAATAAGCACTTTTCCATAAACAAGCTCTAAATCATGTTTGATGCACTCTGGATAAAAAATTTTTGTTGTGTGTGTCTATTGAGATGTTATGAACACTGTAGACTGTTTTCAGCAAGTTACAACATTGAAATGCAGAAATAAGCACTTTTCCATAAACAAGCTCTAAATCATGTTTGATGCACTCTGGATAAAAAATGTTTTTGTTGTGTTTATTCGAGATGAAATGAAAACGCCGTGGACAGTTTTCAGCAAGTTACAACATTGAAATGCAGAAATAAGCACTTTTCCATAAACAAGCTCTAAATCATGTTTGATGCACTCTGGATATCCAATTTTTTGTGTGCTGTTTAGGTTGAGATGAAATGAACACCGTGGACAGTTTTCAGCAAGTTACAACATTGAAATGCAGAAATAAGCACTTTTCCATAAACAAGCTCTAAATCATGTTTGATGCACTCTGGATGTCCAATTTTTGCTGTGCTGTGTCTAGGTTGAGATGAAATGAACGCCGTGGACAGTTTTCAGCAAGTTGCAACATTGAAATGCAGAAATAAGCACTTTTCCATAAACAAGCTCTAAATCATGTTTGAAGCACTCTGGATAAAAAATGTTTTGTTATGTTTATTCGAGATGTTATGAAAACACTGTAGACTGTTTTCAGCAAGTTACAACATTGAAATGCAGAAATAAGCACTTTTCCATAAACAAGCTCTAAATCATGTTTGATGCACTCTGGATGTCCAATTTTTGCTGTGCTGTGTCTAGGTTGAGATGAAATGAACGCCGTGGACAGTTTTCAGCAAGTTGCAACATTGAAATGCAGAAATAAGCACTTTTCCATAAACAAGCTCTAAATCATGTTTGAAGCACTCTGGATAAAAAAATGTTTTTGTTATGTTTATTCGAGATGTTATGAAAACACTGTAGACTGTTTTCAGCAAGTTACAACATTGAAATGCAGAAATAAGCACTTTTCCATAAACAAGCTCTAAATCATGTTTGATGCACTCTGGATGTCCAATTTTTGCTGTGCTGTGTCTAGGTTGAGATGAAATGAACGCCGTGGACAGTTTTCAGCAAGTTGCAACATTGAAATGCAGAAATAAGCACTTTTCCATAAACAAGCTCTAAATCATGTTTGAAGCACTCTGGATAAAAAATGTTTTTGTTATGTTTATTCGAGATGTTATGAAAACACTGTAGACTGTTTTCAGCAAGTTACAACATTGAAATGCAGAAATAAGCACTTTTCCATAAACAAGCTCTAAATCATGTTTGATGCACTCTGGATGTCCAATTTTTGCTGTGCTGTGTCTAGGTTGAGATGAAATGAACGCCGTGGACAGTTTTCAGCAAGTTGCAACATTGAAATGCAGAAATAAGCACTTTTCCATAAACAAGCTCTAAATCATGTTTGAAGCACTCTGGATAAAAAAATTTTTTGTTATGTTATTCGTGATGTTATGAAAACACTGTAGACTGTTTTCAGCAAGTTACAACATTGAAATGCAGAAATAAGCACTTTTCCATAAACAAGCTCTAAATCATGTTTGATGCACTCTGGATGTCCAATTTTGCTGTGCTGTGTCTAGGTTGAGATGAAATGAACGCCGTGGACAGTTTTCAGCAAGTTGCAACATTGAAATGCAGAAATAAGCACTTTTCCATAAACAAGCTCTAAATCATGTTTGATGCACTCTGGATAAAAAATGTTTTGCTGTGCTGTGTCTAGGTTGAGATGAAATGAACGCCGTGGACAGTTTTCAGCAAGTTGCAACATTGAAATGCAGAAATAAGCACTTTTCCATAAACAAGCTCTAAATCATGTTTGAAGCACTCTGGATAAAAAAATGTTTTTGTTATGTTTATTCGTGATGTTATGAAAACACTGTAGACTGTTTTCAGCAAGTTACAACATTGAAATGCAGAAATAAGCACTTTTCCATAAACAAGCTCTAAATCATGTTTGATGCACTCTGGATGTCCAATTTTTGCTGTGCTGTGTCTAGGTTGAGATGAAATGAACGCCGTGGACAGTTTTCAGCAAGTTGCAACATTGAAATGCAGAAATAAGCACTTTTCCATAAACAAGCTCTAAATCATGTTTGAAGCACTCTGGATAAAAAATGTTTTTGTATGTTATTCGAGATGTTATGAAAACACTGTAGACTGTTTTCAGCAAGTTACAACATTGAAATGCAGAAATAAGCACTTTTCCATAAACAAGCTCTAAATCATGTTTGATGCACTCTGGATGTCCAATTTTTGCTGTGCTGTGTCTAGGTTGAGATGAAATGAACGCCGTGGACAGTTTTCAGCAAGTTGCAACATTGAAATGCAGAAATAAGCACTTTTCCATAAACAAGCTCTAAATCATGTTTGAAGCACTCTGGATAAAAAAATGTTTTTGTTATGTTTATTCGAGATGTTATGAAAACACTGTAGACTGTTTTCAGCAAGTTACAACATTGAAATGCAGAAATAAGCACTTTTCCATAAACAAGCTCTAAATCATGTTTGATGCACTCTGGATGTCCAATTTTTGCTGTGCTGTGTCTAGGTTGAGATGAAATGAACGCCGTGGACAGTTTTCAGCAAGTTGCAACATTGAAATGCAGAAATAAGCACTTTTCCATAAACAAGCTCTAAATCATGTTTGAAGCACTCTGGATAAAAAAATGTTTTTGTTATGTTTATTGAGATTATGAAAACACTGTAGAGTTTTCAGCAAGTTACAACATTGAAATGCAGAAATAAGCACTTTTCCATAAACAAGCTCTAAATCATGTTTGATGCACTCTGGATGTCCAATTTTGCTGTGCTGTGTCTAGGTTGAGATGAAATGAACGCCGTGGACAGTTTTCAGCAAGTTGCAACATTGAAATGCAGAAATAAGCACTTTTCCATAAACAAGCTCTAAATCATGTTTGAAGCACTCTGGATAAAAAAATTTTTTGTTATGTTTATTCGAGATGTTATGAAAACACTGTAGACTGTTTTCAGCAAGTTACAACATTGAAATGCAGAAATAAGCACTTTTCCATAAACAAGCTCTAAATCATGTTTGATGCACTCTGGATGTCCAATTTTTGCTGTGCTGTGTCTAGGTTGAGATGAAATGAACGCCGTGGACAGTTTTCAGCAAGTTGCAACATTGAAATGCAGAAATAAGCACTTTTCCATAAACAAGCTCTAAATCATGTTTGAAGCACTCTGGATAAAAAAATGTTTTTGTTATGTTTATTCGTGATGTTATGAAAACACTGTAGACTGTTTTCAGCAAGTTACAACATTGAAATGCAGAAATAAGCACTTTTCCATAAACAAGCTCTAAATCATGTTTGATGCACTCTGGATGTCCAATTTTTGCTGTGCTGTGTCTAGGTTGAGATGAAATGAACGCCGTGGACAGTTTTCAGCAAGTTGCAACATTGAAATGCAGAAATAAGCACTTTTCCATAAACAAGCTCTAAATCATGTTTGAAGCACTCTGGATAAAAAAATGTTTTTGTTATGTTTATTCGTGATGTTATGAAAACACTGTAGACTGTTTTCAGCAAGTTACAACATTGAAATGCAGAAATAAGCACTTTTCCATAAACAAGCTCTAAATCATGTTTGATGCACTCTGGATGTCCAATTTTTGCTGTGCTGTGTCTAGGTTGAGATGAAATGAACGCCGTGGACAGTTTTCAGCAAGTTGCAACATTGAAATGCAGAAATAAGCACTTTTCCATAAACAAGCTCTAAATCATGTTTGATGCACTCTGGATAAAAAATTTTTGCTGTGTTATTCGAGATGTTATGAAAACGCCGTGGACAGTTTTCAGCAAGTTGCAACATTGAAATGCAGAAATAAGCACTTTTCCATAAACAAGCTCTAAATCATGTTTGATGCACTCTGGATGTCCAATTTTTGCTGTGCTGTGTCTAGGTTGAGATGAAATGAACGCCGTGGACAGTTTTCAGCAAGTTGCAACATTGAAATGCAGAAATAAGCACTTTTCCATAAACAAGCTCTAAATCATGTTTGAAGCACTCTGGATAAAAAATTTTTTGCTGTGTGTTATTGAGATGAAATGAAAACCGTAGACAGTTTTCAGCAAGTTGCAACATTGAAATGCAGAAATAAGCACTTTTCCATAAACAAGCTCTAAATCATGTTTGATGCACTCTGGATGTCCAATTTTTGCTGTGCTGTGTCTAGGTTGAGATGAAATGAACGCCGTGGACAGTTTTCAGCAAGTTGCAACATTGAAATGCAGAAATAAGCACTTTTCCATAAACAAGCTCTAAATCATGTTTGAAGCACTCTGGATAAAAAAATGTTTTTGTTATGTTTATTCGTGATGTTATGAAAACACTGTAGACTGTTTTCAGCAAGTTACAACATTGAAATGCAGAAATAAGCACTTTTCCATAAACAAGCTCTAAATCATGTTTGATGCACTCTGGATGTCCAATTTTTGCTGTGCTGTGTCTAGGTTGAGATGAAATGAACGCCGTGGACAGTTTTCAGCAAGTTGCAACATTGAAATGCAGAAATAAGCACTTTTCCATAAACAAGCTCTAAATCATGTTTGAAGCACTCTGGATAAAAAAATTTTTTGTTATGTTTATTCGTGATGTTATGAAAACACTGTAGACTGTTTTCAGCAAGTTACAACATTGAAATGCAGAAATAAGCACTTTTCCATAAACAAGCTCTAAATCATGTTTGATGCACTCTGGATGTCCAATTTTTGCTGTGCTGTGTCTAGGTTGAGATGAAATGAACGCCGTGGACAGTTTTCAGCAAGTTGCAACATTGAAATGCAGAAATAAGCACTTTTCCATAAACAAGCTCTAAATCATGTTTGAAGCACTCTGGATAAAAAATGTTTTTGTTATGTTTATTCGTGATGTTATGAAAACACTGTAGACTGTTTTCAGCAAGTTACAACATTGAAATGCAGAAATAAGCACTTTTCCATAAACAAGCTCTAAATCATGTTTGATGCACTCTGGATGTCCAATTTTTGCTGTGCTGTGTCTAGGTTGAGATGAAATGAACGCCGTGGACAGTTTTCAGCAAGTTGCAACATTGAAATGCAGAAATAAGCACTTTTCCATAAACAAGCTCTAAATCATGTTTGAAGCACTCTGGATAAAAAATTTTTTGTTATGTTTATTCGTGATGTTATGAAAACACTGTAGACTGTTTTCAGCAAGTTACAACATTGAAATGCAGAAATAAGCACTTTTCCATAAACAAGCTCTAAATCATGTTTGATGCACTCTGGATGTCCAATTTTTGCTGTGCTGTGTCTAGGTTGAGATGAAATGAACGCCGTGGACAGTTTTCAGCAAGTTGCAACATTGAAATGCAGAAATAAGCACTTTTCCATAAACAAGCTCTAAATCATGTTTGAAGCACTCTGGATAAAAAATGTTTTTGTTATGTTTATTCGAGATGTTATGAAAACACTGTAGACTGTTTTCAGCAAGTTACAACATTGAAATGCAGAAATAAGCACTTTTCCATAAACAAGCTCTAAATCATGTTTGATGCACTCTGGATGTCCAATTTTTGCTGTGCTGTGTCTAGGTTGAGATGAAATGAACGCCGTGGACAGTTTTCAGCAAGTTGAAACATTGAAATGCAGAAATAAGCACTTTTCCATAAACAAGCTCTAAATCATGTTTGAAGCACTCTGGATAAAAAATTTTGTTATGTTTATTCGTGATGTTATGAAACACTGTAGACTGTTTTCAGCAAGTTACAACATTGAAATGCAGAAATAAGCACTTTTCCATAAACAAGCTCTAAATCATGTTTGATGCACTCTGGATGTCCAATTTTTGCTGTGCTGTGTCTAGGTTGAGATGAAATGAACGCCGTGGACAGTTTTCAGCAAGTTGAAACCAACATTGAAATGCAGAAAATAAGCAACTTTTCCATAAACAAGCTCTAAATCATGTTTGAAGCATCTGGATAAAAAATGTTTTTGTTATGTTTATTCGTGATTTATGAAAACACTGTAGACTGTTTTCAGCAAGTTACAACATTGAAATGCAGAAATAAGCACTTTTCCATAAACAAGCTCTAAATCATGTTTGATGCACTCTGATGTCCAATCTTTGCTGTGCTGTGTCTAGGTTGAGATGAAATGAACGCCGTGGGACAGTTTTCAAGCAAGTTGAAACATTGAAATGCAGAAATAAGCACTTTTCCATAAACAAGCTCTAAATCATGTTTGAAGCACTCTGGATAAAAAATGTTTTTGTTATGTTTATTCGTGATGTTATGAAAACACTGTAGACTGTTTTCAGCAAGTTACAGACATTTAAATGCAGAAATAAGCACTTTTTCCATAAACAAAGCTCTAAATCATGTTTGATGCACTCTGGATGTCCAATCTTTGCTGTGCTGTGTCTAGGTTGAGATGAAATGAACGCCGTGGACAGTTTTCAGCAAGTTGCAAACATTGAAATGCAGAAATAAGCACTTTCCATAAACAAGCTCTAAATCATGTTTGAAGCACTCTGGATAAAAAATGTTTTGTTATGTTTATTCGTGATGTTATGAAAACACTGTAGACTGTTTTCAGCAAGTTACAACATTGAAATGCAGAAATAAGCACTTTTCCATAAACAAGCTCTAAATCATGTTTGATGCACTCTGGATGTCCAATCTTTGCTGCGCTGTGTCTAGGTTGAGATGAAATGAACGCCGTGGACAGTTTTCAGCAAGTTGCAACATTGAAATGGCAGAAATAAGCACTTTCCATAAACAAGCTCTAAATCATGTTTGAAGCAATCTGGATAAAAAAAATGTTATTTTGTTATGTTTATTCGTCGTGATTTATGAAACACTGTAGACTGTTTTCAGCAAGTTACAACATTGAAATGCAGAAATAAGCACTTTTCCATAAACAAGCTCTAAATCATGTTTGATGCACTCTGGATGTCCAATCTTTGCTGCGCTGTGTCTAGGTTTGAGATGAAATGAACGCCGTGGACAGTTTTCAGCAAGTTGAAACATTGAAATGCAGAAAATAAGCACTTTTCCATAAACAGCTCTAAATCATGTTTGATGCACTCTGGATGTCCAATTTTTGCTGTGCTGTGTCTAGGTTGAGATGAAATGAACGCCGTGGACAGTTTTCAGCAAGTTGAAACATTGAAATGCAGAAATAAGCACTTTTCCATAAACAAGCTCTAAATCTGTTTGAAGCACTTCTGGATAAAAAAATGTTTTTGTTATGTTTATTTCGTGATGTTATGAAAACACTGTAGACTGTTTTCAGCAAGTGACAACATTGAAATGCAGAAATAAGCACTTTTCCATAAACAAGCTCTAACTCATGTTTGATGGCACTCTGGATGTCCAATTTTTGCTGTGCTGTGTCTAGGTTGAGATGAAATGAATCGCCGTGGACAGTTTTCAGCAAGTTGCAACATTGAAATGCAGAAATAAGCACTTTTCCATAAACAAGCTCTAAATCATGTTTGAAGCACTCTGGATAAAAAATTTTTGCTGTGTGTTTATTCGAGATGTTATGAACACTGTAGACTGTTTTCAGCAAGTTACAACATTGAAATGCAGAAATAAGCACTTTTCCATAAACAAGCTCTAAATCATGTTTGATGCACTCTGGATGTCCAATTTTTGCTGTGCTGTGTCTAGTTGAGATGAAAACACCGTGGATAGTTTTCAGCAAGTTGCAACATTGAAATGCAGAAATAAGCACTTTTCCATAAACAAGCTCTAAATCATGTTTGATGCACTCTGGATGTCCAATTTTTGCTGTGCTGTGTCTAGGTTGAGATGAAATGAACGCCGTGGACAGTTTTCAGCAAGTTGAAACATTGAAATGCAGAAATAAGCACTTTTCCATAAACAAGCTCTAAATCATGTTTGAAGCACTCTGGATAAAAAATTTTTGTTATGTTTATTCGTGATGTTATGAAAACACTGTAGACTGTTTTCAACAAGTTACAACATTGAAATGCAGAAATAAGCACTTTTCCATAAACAAGCTCTAAATCATGTTTGATGCACTCTGGATGTCCAATTTTTGCTGTGATGTGTCTAGGTTGAGATGAAATGAACGCCGTGGACAGTTTTCAGCAAGTTGAAACATTGAAATGCAGAAATAAGCACTTTTCCATAAACAAGCTCTAAATCATGTTTGAAGCAATCTGGATAAAAAAATGTTTTTGTTATGTTTATTCGTGATGTTATGAAAACACTGTAGACTGTTTTCAGCAAGTTACAACATTGAAATGCAGAAATAAGCACTTTTCCATAAACAAGCTCTAAATCATGTTTGATGCACTCTGTATGTCCAATTTTTGCTGGCTGTGTCTAGGTTGAGATGAAATGAACGCCGTGGACAGTTTTCAGCAAGTTGCAACATTGAAATGCAGAAATAAGCACTTTTCCATAAACAAGCTCTAAATCATGTTTGAAGCACTCTGGATAAAAAATGTTTTTGTTATGTTTATTCGTGATGTTATGAAAACACTGTAGACTGTTTTCAGCAAGTTACAACATTGAAATGCAGAAATAAGCACTTTTCCATAAACAAGCTCTAAATCATGTTTGATGCACTCTGGATGTCCAATTTTTGCTGTGCTGTGTCTAGGTTGAGATGAAATGAACGCCGTGGACAGTTTTCAGCAAGTTGCAACATTGAAATGCAGAAATAAGCACTTTTCCATAAACAAGCTCTAAATCATGTTTGAAGCACTCTGGATAAAAAAATGTTTTTGTTATGTTTATTCGTGATGTTATGAAAACACTGTAGACTGTTTTCAGCAAGTTACAACATTGAAATGCAGAAATAAGCACTTTTCCATAAACAAGCTCTAAATCATGTTTGATGCACTCTGGATGTCCAATTTTTGCTGTGCTGTGTCTAGGTTGAGATGAAATGAACGCCGTGGACAGTTTTCAGCAGTTGCAACATTGAAATGCAGAAATAAGCACTTTTCCATAAACAAGCTCTAAATCATGTTTGATGCACTCTGGATGTCCAATTTTTGCTGTGCTGTGTCTAGGTTGAGATGAAATGAACGCCGTGGACAGTTTTCAGCAAGTTGAAACATTGAAATGCAGAAATAAGCACTTTTCCATAAACAAGCTCTAATCATGTTTGAAGCACTCTGGATAAAAAAATGTTTTGTTATGTTTATTCGTGATGTTAATGAAAACACTGTAGACTGTTTTCAGCAAGTTACAACATTGAAATGCAGAAATAAGCACTTTTCCATAAACAAGCTCTAAATCATGTTTGATGCACTCTGGATGTCCAATTTTTGCTGCTGTGTCTAGGTTGAGATGAAATGAACGCCGTGGACAGTTTTCAGCAAGTTGAAACATTGAAATGCAGAAATAAGCACTTTTCCATAAACAAGCTCTAAATCATGTTTGAAGCATTCTGGATTAAAAAATGGTTTTGTTATGTTTATTCGTGATGTATGACAAC
Source organism: Oncorhynchus kisutch (assembly GCF_002021735.2). NCBI lineage: Eukaryota > Metazoa > Chordata > Actinopteri > Salmoniformes > Salmonidae > Oncorhynchus > Oncorhynchus kisutch. The sequence continues at coordinate 53,756 of NW_022262050.1, forward strand.
ACTGTAGATGTTTTCAACAAGTTACAACATTGAAATGCAAGAAAATAAGCCCTTTTCCATAAAACTAGCTCTAATCATGTTTGATGCACTCTCGGATGTCCAATTTTTGCTGTGCTGTGTTCTTAGGTTGAGATGAAATGAACGCACGTGGACAGTTTTCAGCCAGTTGCAACATTGAACATGCAGAATATAAGCACTTTTCCATAAACAAGCTCTAAATCCATGTTGATGCACTCTTTATGTCCAATTTTTGCTGTGTGCTGTGTCTAGGTTGAGATGAATGAACGCCGTGTACAAGTTTTCAGCAAGTTGCAACATTGAAATGCAGAAATAAGCACTCTTTCCCATAAACAAGCTCTAAATTCATGTTTGAAGCACTCTGGATACAAACATTTTTTTGTGATGTCTTATTCGTGATGTATGAAAACACTGTAGACTGTTTTCAGCAAGTTACAACATTGATAATGCAGAAATAAGCACTTTTCCATAAACAGCTCTAAATCATGTTTGATGCACATCTGGATGTCCAATCTTTGCTGCTGCTGTGTCTAGGTTGAGATGAAATGAACGCCGTGGCAGTTTTCAGCAAGGTGCAACATTGAAATGCAGAAAATAAGCACTTTTCCATAAACAAGCTCTAAATCATGTTTGAAGCATCGGATAAAAAAAATGTTTTGTTATGTTTATTCGTGATTCTGAAAACACTGTAGACTGTTTTCACAAGTTACAACATTGAAATGCAGAAATAAGCACTTTTCCATAAACAACTCTAAATCATGTTTGATGCACTCTGGATGTCCATCTTTTGCTGCTGCTGTGTCTAGGTTGAGATGAAATGAACGCCGTGGACAGTTTTCAGCAAGTTGAAACATTGAAATGCAAAAATAAGCACTTTTCCATAAACAATGCTCTAAATCATGTTTGAAGCAATCTGGATAAAAAAATGTTTTGTTATGTTTATTCGTGATTTTATGAAAACACTGTAGACTGTTTTCAGCAAGTTACAACATTGAAATGCAGAATAAGCACTTTTCCATAACAAGCTCTAAATCATGTTTGATGCACTCTGGATGTCCAATTTTTGCTGCGCTGTGTCTAGGTTGAGATGAAATGAACGCCGTGGACAGTTTTTCAGCAAGTTGCAACATTGAAATGCAGAAAATAAGCACTTTTCCATAAACAAGCTCTAAATCATGTTTGAAGCACTCTGGATAAAAAAAATGTTTTTGTTATGTTTATTCGTGATGTTCATGAAAACACTGTAGACTGTTTTCAAGCAAGTTACAACATTGAAATGCAGAAATAAGCACTTTTCCATAAACAAGCTCTAAATCATGTTTGATGCACTCTGGATGTCCAATCTTTGCTGCGCTGTGTCTAGGTTGAGATGAAATGAACGCCGTGGACAGTTTTCAGCAGGTGAAACATTGAAATGCAAAAATAAGCACTTTTCCATAAACAAGCTCTAAATAATGTTTGAAGCATTCTGGATAAAAAAATGTTTTTGTTATGTTTATTCGTGATGTTATGAAAACACTGTAGACTGTTTTTCAACAAGTTACAACATTGAAATGCAGAAATAAGCACTTTTCCATAAACAAGCTCTAAATCATGTTTGATGCACTCTGGATGTCCAATTTTGCTGTGCTGTGTCTAGGTTGAGATGAAATGAACGCCGTGGACAGTTTTCAGCAAGTTGCAACATTGAAATGCAGAAATAAGCACTTTTCCATAAACAAGCTCTAAATCATGTTTGAAGCACTCTGGATAAAAAAATGTTTTTGTTATGTTTATTCGTGATGTTATGAAAACACTGTAGACTGTTTTCAGCAAGTTACAACATTGAAATGCAGAAATAAGCACTTTTCCATAAACAAGCTCTAAATCATGTTTGATGCACTCTGGATGTCCAATTTTTGCTGTGCTGTGTCTAGGTTGAGATGAAATGAACGCCGTGGACAGTTTTCAGCAAGTTGAAACATTGAAATGCAGAAATAAGCACTTTTCCATAACAAGCTCTAAATCATGTTTGAAGCACTCTGGATAAAAAATGTTTTTGTTATGTTTATTCGTGATGTTATGAAAACACTGTAGACTGTTTTCAGCAAGTTACAACATTGAAATGCAGAAATAAGCACTTTTCCATAAACAAGCTCTAAATCATGTTTGATGCACTCTGGATGTCCAATCTTTGCTGCGCTGTGTCTAGGTTGAGATGAAATGAACGCCGTGGACAGTTTTCAGCAAGTTGCAACATTGAAATGCAGAAATAAGCACTTTTCCATAAACAGCTCTAAATCATGTTTGAAGCACTCTGGATAAAAAATGTTTTTGTTATGTTTATTCGTGATGTTATGAAAACACTGTAGACTGTTTTCAGCAAGTTACAACATTGAAATGCAGAAATAAGCACTTTTCCATAAACAAGCTCTAAATCATGTTTGATGCACTCTGGATGTCCAATTTTTGCTGCGCTGTGTCTAGGTTGAGATGAAATGAACGCCGTGGACAGTTTTCAGCAAGTTGAAACATTGAAATGCAGAAATAAGCACTTTTCCATAAACAAGCTCTAAATAATGTTTGAAGCATCTGGATAAAAAAAATGTTTTTGTTATGTTTATTCGTGATGTTATGAAAACACTGTAGACTGTTTTCAACAAGTTACAACATTGAAATGCAGAAATAAGCACTTTTCCATAAACAAGCTCTAAATCATGTTTGATGCACTCTGGATGTCCAATCTTTGCTGCTGCTGTGTCTAGGTTGAGATGAAATGAACGCCGTGGACAGTTTTCAGCAAGTTGAAACATTGAAATGCAGAAATAAGCACTTTTCCATAAACAAGCTCTAAATCATGTTTGAAGCACTCTGGATAAAAAAATGTTTTTGTTATGTTTATTCGTGATGTCATGAAAACACTGTAGACTGTTTTCAGCAAGTTACAACATTGAAATGCAGAAATAAGCACTTTTCCATAAACAAGCTCTAAATCATGTTTGATGCACTCTGGATGTCCAATCTTTGCTGCGCTGTGTCTAGGTTGAGATGAATGAACGCCGTGGACAGTTTTCAGCAAGTTGAAACATTGAAATGCAAAAATAAGCACTTTTCCATAAACAAGCTCTAAATAATGTTTGAAGCATTCTGGATAAAAAATGTTTTTGTTATGTTTATTCGTGATGTTATGAAAACACTGTAGACTGTTTTCAACAAGTTACAACATTGAAATGCAGAAATAAGCACTTTTCCATAAACAAGCTCTAAATCATGTTTGATGCACTCTGGATGTCCAATTTTTGCTGTGCTGTGTCTAGGTTGAGATGAAATGAACGCCGTGGACAGTTTTCAGCAAGTTGCAACATTGAAATGCAGAAATAAGCACTTTTCCATAAACAAGCTCTAAATCATGTTTGAAGCATCTGGATAAAAAAAATGTTTTTGTTATGTTTATTCGTGATGTTATGAAAACACTGTAGACTGTTTTCAGCAAGTTACAACATTGAAATGCAGAAATAAGCACTTTTCCATAAACAAGCTCTAAATCATGTTTGATGCACTCTGGATGTCCAATTTTGCTGCGCTGTGTCTAGGTTGAGATGAAATGACGCCGTGGACAGTTTTCAGCAAGTTGCAACATTGAAATGCAGAAATAAGCACTTTTCCATAAACAAGCTCTAAATCATGTTTGAAGCACTCTGGATAAAAAAATGTTTTTGTTATGTTTATTCGTGATGTTATGAAAACACTGTAGACTGTTTTCAGCAGTTACAACATTGAAATGCAGAAATAAGCACTTTTCCATAAACAAGCTCTAAATCATGTTTGATGCACTCTGGATGTCCAATCTTTTGCTGCGCTGTGTCTAGGTTGAGATGAAATGAACGCCGTGGACAGTTTTCAGCAAGTTGCAACATTGAAATGCAGAAATAAGCACTTTTCCATAAACAAGCTCTAAATCATGTTTGAAGCATTCTGGATAAAAAATGTTTTTGTTATGTTTATTCGTGATGTTATGAAACACCTGTAGACTGTTTCAGCAAGTTAACATTGAAATGCAGAAATAAGCACTTTTCCATAAACAAGCTCTTAAATCATGTTTGATGCACTCTGGATGTCAATCTTTGCTGCTCTGTGTCTAGGGTGAGATGAAATGAACGCCGTGGACAGTTTTCAGCAAGTTGCAACATTGAAATGCAGAATAAGCACTTTTCCCATAAACAAGCTCTAAATCATGTTTGATGCACCTTGGATGTCCAATCTTTGCCTGCGCTGTGTCTAGGTTTGAGATGAAATGAACGCCGTGGACAGTTTTCAGCAAGTTGAAACATTGAAATGCAAAAATAAGCACTTTTCCATAAACAAGCTCTAAATAATGTTTGAAGCATTCTGGATAAAAAAATGTTTTTGTTATGTTTATTCGTGATGTTATGAAAACACTGTAGACTGTTTTCAACAAGTTACAACATTGAAATGCAGAAATAAGCACTTTTCCATAAACAGCTCTAAATCATGTTTGATGCACTCTGGATGTCCAATCTTTGCTGCGCTGTGTCTAGGTTGAGATGAAATGAACGCCGTGGACAGTTTTCAGCAAGTTGAAACATTGAAATGCAAAAATAAGCACTTTTCCATAAACAAGCTCTAAATAATGTTTGAAGCACTCTGGATAAAAAAATGTTTTTGTTATGTTTATTCGTGATGTTATGAAAACACTGTAGACTGTTTTCAAGCAAGTTACAACATTGAAATGCAGAAATAAGCACTTTTCCATAAACAAGCTCTAAATCATGTTTGATGCACTCTGGATGTCCAATTTTGCTGTGCTGTGTCTAGGTTGAGATGAAATGAACGCCGTGGACAGTTTTCAGCAAGTTGAAACATTGAAATGCAGAAATAAGCACTTTTCCATAAACAAGCTCTAAATCATGTTTGAAGCAATCTGGATAAAAAAATGTTTTTGTTATGTTTATTCGTGATGTTATGAAAACACTGTAGACTGTTTTCAGCAAGTTACAACATTGAAATGCAGAAATAAGCACTTTTCCATAAACAAGCTCTAAATCATGTTTGATGCACTCTGGATGTCCAATTTTTGCTGTGCTGTGTCTAGGTTGAGATGAAATGAACGCCGTGGACAGTTTTCAGCAAGTTGCAACATTGAAATGCAGAAATAAGCACTTTTCCATAAACAAGCTCTAAATCATGTTTGATGCACTCTTTATGTCCAATTTTTGCTGTGCTGTGTCTAGGTTGAGATGAAATGAACGCCGTGGACAGTTTTCAGCAAGTTGCAACATTGAAATGCAGAAATAAGCACTTTTCCATAAACAAGCTCTAAATTCATGTTTGAAGCACTCTGGATAAAAAAATTTTTTTGTTATGTTTATTCGTGATGTTATGAAAACACTGTAGACTGTTTTCAGCAAGTTACAACATTGAAATGCAGAAATAAGCACTTTTCCATAAACAAGCTCTAAATCATGTTTGATGCACTCTGGATGTCCAATCTTTGCTGCGCTGTGTCTAGGTTGAGATGAAATGAACGCCGTGGACAGTTTTCAGCAAGTTGCAACATTGAAATGCAGAAATAAGCACTTTTCCATAAACAAGCTCTAAATCATGTTTGAAGCACTCTGGATAAAAAAATGTTTTTGTTATGTTTATTCGTGATGTTCATGAAAACACTGTAGACTGTTTTCAGCAAGTTACAACATTGAAATGCAGAAATAAGCACTTTTCCATAAACAAGCTCTAAATCATGTTTGATGCACTCTGGATGTCCAATCTTTGCTGTGCTGTGTCTAGGTTGAGATGAAATGAACGCCGTGGACAGTTTTCAGCAAGTTGCAACATTGAAATGCAGAAATAAGCACTTTTCCATAAACAAGCTCTAAATCATGTTTGAAGCACTCTGGATAAAAAAAATGTTTTTGTTATGTTTATTCGTGATGTCATGAAAACACTGTAGACTGTTTTCAAGCAAGTTACAACATTGAATGCAGAAATAAGCACTTTTCCATAAACAAGCTCTAAATCATGTTTGATGCACTCTGGATGTCCAATTTTTGCTGTGCTGTGTCTAGGTTGAGATGAAATGAACGCCGTGGACAGTTTTCAGCAAGTTGAAACATTGAAATGCAGAAATAAGCACTTTTCCATAAACAAGCTCTAAATCATGTTTGAAGCACTCTGGATAAAAAAATGTTTTTGTTATGTTTATTCGTGATGTTATGAAAACACTGTAGACTGTTTTCAGCAAGTTACAACATTGAAATGCAGAAATAAGCACTTTTCCATAAACAAGCTCTAAATCATGTTTGATGCACTCTGGATGTCCAATCTTTGCTGCGCTGTGTCTAGGTTGAGATGAAATGAACGCCGTGGACAGTTTTCAGCAAGTTGAAACATTGAAATGCAGAAATAAGCACTTTTCCATAAACAAGCTCTAAATATGTTTGAAGCATTCTGGATAAAAAAATGTTTTTGTTATGTTTATTCGTGATGTATGAAAACACTGTAGACTGTTTTCAGCAAGTTACAACATTGAAATGCAGAAATAAGCACTTTTCCATAAACAAGCTCTAAATCATGTTTGATGCACTCTGGATGTCCAATCTTTGCTGTGCTGTGTCTAGGTTGAGATGAAATGAACGCCGTGGACAGTTTTCAGCAAGTTGAAACATTGAAATGCAGAAATAAGCACTTTTCCATAAACAAGCTCTAAATCATGTTTGAAGCACTCTGGATAAAAAAATGTTTTTGTTATGTTTATTCGTGATGTTATGAAAACACTGTAGACTGTTTTCAGCAAGTTACAACATTGAAATGCAGAAATAAGCACTTTTCCATAAACAAGCTCTAAATCATGTTTGATGCACTCTGGATGTCCAATCTTTGCTGTCGCTGTGTCTAGGTTGAGATGAAATGAACGCCGTGGACAGTTTTCAGCAGTTGCAACATTGAAATGCAGAAATAAGCACTTTTCCATAAACAAGCTCTAAATCATGTTTGATGCACTCTGGATGTCCAATTTTGCTGTGCTGTGTCTAGGTTGAGATGAAATGAACGCCGTGGACAGTTTTCAGCAAGTTGAAACATTGAAATGCAGAAAATAAGCACTTTTCCATAAACAAGCTCTAAATAATGTTTGAAGCACTCTGGATAAAAAAATGTTTTTGTTATGTTTATTCGTGATGTTATGAAAACACTGTAGACTGTTTTCAGCAAGTTACAACATTGAAATGCAGAAATAAGCACTTTTCCATAAACAAGCTCTAAATCATGTTTGATGCACTCTGGATGTCCAATCTTTGCTGCGCTGTGTCTAGGTTGAGATGAAATGAACGCCGTGGACAGTTTTCAGCAAGTTGCAACATTGAAATGCAGAAATAAGCACTTTTCCATAAACAAGCTCTAAATCATGTTTGAAGCACTCTGGATAAAAAAATGTTTTTGTTATGTTTATTCGTGATGTTATGAAAACACTGTAGACTGTTTTCAGCAAGTTACAACATTGAAATGCAGAAATAAGCACTTTTCCATAAACAAGCTCTAAATCATGTTTGATGCACTCTGGATGTCCAATTTTTGCTGCTGCTGTGTCTAGGTTGAGATGAAATGAACGCCGTGGACAGTTTTCAGCAAGTTGCAACATTGAAATGCAGAAATAAGCACTTTTCCATAAACAAGCTCTAAATCATGTTTGATGCACTCTGGATGTCCAATTTTTGCTGGCTGTGTCTAGGTTGAGATGAAATGAACGCCGTGGACAGTTTTCAGCAAGTTGAAACATTGAAATGCAGAAATAAGCACTTTTCCATAAACAAGCTCTAAATAATGTTTGAAGCACTCTGGATAAAAAATGTTTTTGTTATGTTTATTCGTGATGTTATGAAAACACTGTAGACTGTTTTCAACAAGTTACAACATTGAAATGCAGAAATAAGCACTTTTCCATAAACAAGCTCTAAATCATGTTTGATGCACTCTGGATGTCCAATCTTTGCTGCGCTGTGTCTAGGTTGAGATGAAATGAACGCCGTGGACAGTTTTCAGCAAGTTGCAACATTGAAATGCAGAAATAAGCACTTTTCCATAAACAAGCTCTAAATCATGTTTGAAGCACTCTGGATAAAAAATGTTTTTGTTATGTTTATTCGTGATGTTATGAAAACACTGTAGACTGTTTTCAGCAAGTTACAACATTGAAATGCAGAAATAAGCACTTTTCCATAAACAAGCTCTAAATCATGTTTGATGCACTCTGGATGTCCAATTTTTGCTGCGCTGTGTCTAGGTTGAGATGAAATGAACGCCGTGGACAGTTTTCAGCAAGTTGAAACATTGAAATGCAGAAATAAGCACTTTTCCATAAACAAGCTCTAAATCATGTTTGAAGCATCTGGATAAAAAAATGTTTTTGTTATGTTTATTCGTGATGTTATGAAAACACTGTAGACTGTTTTCAGCAAGTTACAACATTGAATGCAGAAATAAGCACTTTTCCATAAACAAGCTCTAAATCATGTTTGATGCACTCTGGATGTCCAATCTTTGCTGCGCTGTGTCTAGGTTGAGATGAAATGAACGCCGTGGACAGTTTTCAGCAAGTTGAAACATTGAAATGCAGAAATAAGCACTTTTCCATAAACAAGCTCTAAATCATGTTTGATGCACTCTGGATGTCCAATTTTTGCTGTGCTGTGTCTAGGTTGAGATGAAATGAACGCCGTGGACAGTTTTCAGCAAGTTGAAACATTGAAATGCAGAAATAAGCACTTTTCCATAAACAAGCTCTAAATAATGTTTGAAGCATTCTGGATAAAAAAATGTTTTTGTTATGTTTATTCGTGATGTTATGAAAACACTGTAGACTGTTTTCAACAAGTTACAACATTGAAATGCAGAAATAAGCACTTTTCCATAAACAAGCTCTAAATCATGTTTGATGCACTCTGGATGTCCATCTTTGCTGTGCTGTGTCTAGGTTGAGATGAAATGAACGCCGTGGACAGTTTTTCAGCAAGTTGCAACATTGAAATGCAGAAATAAGCACTTTTCCATAAACAAGCTCTAAATCATGTTTGAAGCACTCTGGATAAAAAAATGTTTTTGTTATGTTTATTCGTGATGTCATGAAAACACTGTAGACTGTTTTCAGCAAGTTAAACATTGAAATGCAGAAATAAGCACTTTTCCATAAACAAGCTCTAAATCATGTTTGATGCACTCTGGATGTCCAATCTTTTGCTGTGCTGTGTCTAGGTTGAGATGAAATGAACCCGTGGACAGTTTTCAGCAAGTTGCAACATTGAAATGCAGAAATAAGCACTTTTCCATAAACAAGCTCTAAATCATGTTTGATGCACTCTTGGATGTCCAATTTTGCTGTGCTGTGTCTAGGTTGAGATGAAATGAACGCCGTGGACAGTTTTCAGCAAGTTGAAACATTGAAATGCAGAAATAAGCACTTTTCCATAAACAAGCTCTAAATCATGTTTGAAGCACTCTGGATAAAAAATTTTTTTGTTATGTTTATTCGTGATGTATGAAAACACTGTAGACTGTTTTCAGCAAGTTACAACATTGAAATGCAGAAATAAGCACTTTTCCATAAACAAGCTCTAAATCATGTTTGATGCACTCTGGATGTCCAATCTTTGCTGCGCTGTGTCTAGGTTGAGATGAAATGAACGCCGTGGACAGTTTTCAGCAAGTTGAAACATTGAAATGCAGAAATAAGCACTTTTCCATAAACAAGCTCTAAATCATGTTTGAAGCACTCTGGATAAAAAAATGTTTTTGTTATGTTTATTCGTGATGTTATGAAAACACTGTAGACTGTTTTCAGCAAGTTACAACATTGAAATGCAGAAATAAGCACTTTTCCATAAACAAGCTCTAAATCATGTTTGATGCACTCTGGATGTCCAATTTTGCTGTGCTGTGTCTAGGTTGAGATGAAATGAACGCCGTGGACAGTTTTCAGCAAGTTGCAACATTGAAATGCAGAAATAAGCACTTTTCCATAAACAAGCTCTAAATCATGTTTGAAGCACTCTGGATAAAAAATGTTTTTGTTATGTTTATTCGTGATGTCATGAAAACACTGTAGACTGTTTTCAGCAAGTTACAACATTGAAATGCAGAAATAAGCACTTTTCCATAAACAAGCTCTAAATCATGTTTGATGCACTCTGGATGTCCAATCTTTGCTGCGCTGTGTCTAGGTTGAGATGAAATGAACGCCGTGGACAGTTTTCAGCAAGTTGCAACATTGAAATGCAGAAATAAGCACTTTTCCATAAACAAGCTCTAAATCATGTTTGATGCACTCTGGATGTCCAATTTTGCTGTGCTGTGTCTAGGTTGAGATGAAATGAACGCCGTGGACAGTTTTCAGCAAGTTGAAACATTGAAATGCAGAAATAAGCACTTTTCCATAAACAAGCTCTAAATCATGTTTGAAGCATTCTGGATAAAAAAATGTTTTTGTTATGTTTATTCGTGATGTTATGAAAACACTGTAGACTGTTTTCAGCAAGTTACAACATTGAAATGCAGAAATAAGCACTTTTCCATAAACAAGCTCTAAATCATGTTTGATGCACTCTGGATGTCCAATCTTTGCTGCGCTGTGTCTAGGTTGAGATGAAATGAACGCCGTGGACAGTTTTCAGCAAGTTGCAAACATTGAAATGCAGAAATAAGCACTTTTCCATAAACAAGCTCTAAATCATGTTTGAAGCACTCTGGATAAAAAAATGTTTTTGTTATGTTTATTCGTGATGTTATGAAAACACTGTAGACTGTTTTCAGCAAGTTACAACATTGAAATGCAGAAATAAGCACTTTTCCATAAACAAGCTCTAAATCATGTTTGATGCACTCTGGATGTCCAATCTTTGCTGCGCTGTGTCTAGGTTGAGATGAAATGAACGCCGTGGACAGTTTTCAGCAAGTTGCAACATTGAAATGCAGAAATAAGCACTTTTCCATAAACAAGCTCTAAATCATGTTTGAAGCACTCTGGATAAAAAAATGTTTTTGTTATGTTTATTCGTGATGTTATGAAAACACTGTAGACTGTTTTCAGCAAGTTACAACATTGAAATGCAGAAATAAGCACTTTTCCATAAACAAGCTCTAAATCATGTTTGATGCACTCTGGATGTCCAATTTTTGCTGTGCTGTGTCTAGGTTGAGATGAAATGAACGCCGTGGACAGTTTTCAGCAAGTTGCAACATTGAAATGCAGAAATAAGCACTTTTCCATAAACAAGCTCTAAATCATGTTTGATGCACTCTTTATGTCCAATTTTTGCTGTGCTGTGTCTAGGTTGAGATGAAATGAACGCCGTGGACAGTTTTCAGCAAGTTGCAACATTGAAATGCAGAAATAAGCACTTTTCCATAAACAAGCTCTAAATCATGTTTGAAGCACTCTGGATAAAAAATTTTTTTGTTATGTTTATTCGTGATGTTATGAAAACACTGTAGACTGTTTTCAGCAAGTTACAACATTGAAATGCAGAAATAAGCACTTTTCCATAAACAAGCTCTAAATCATGTTTGATGCACTCTGGATGTCCAATCTTTGCTGCGCTGTGTCTAGGTTGAGATGAAATGAACGCCGTGGACAGTTTTCAGCAAGTTGCAACATTGAAATGCAGAAATAAGCACTTTTCCATAAACAAGCTCTAAATCATGTTTGATGCACTCTGGATGTCCAATTTTGCTGTGCTGTGTCTAGGTTTGAGATGAAATGAACGCCGTGGACAGTTTTCAGCAAGTTGAAACATTGAAATGCAGAAATAAGCACTTTTCCATAAACAAGCTCTAAATAATGTTTGAAGCATTCTGGATAAAAAATGTTTTTGTTATGTTTATTCGTGATGTTATGAAAACACTGTAGACTGTTTTCAGCAAGTTACAACATTGAAATGCAGAAATAAGCACTTTTCCATAAACAAGCTCTAAATCATGTTTGATGCACTCTGGATGTCCAATTTTTGCTGTGCTGTGTCTAGGTTGAGATGAAATGAACGCCGTGGACAGTTTTCAGCAAGTTGCAACATTGAAATGCAGAAATAAGCACTTTTCCATAAACAAGCTCTAAATCATGTTTGAAGCACTCTGGATAAAAAATTTTTTTGTTATGTTTATTCGTGATGTTATGAAAACACTGTAGACTGTTTTCAGCAAGTTACAACATTGAAATGCAGAAATAAGCACTTTTCCATAAACAAGCTCTAAATCATGTTTGATGCACTCTGGATGTCCAATCTTTGCTGCGCTGTGTCTAGGTTGAGATGAAATGAACGCCGTGGACAGTTTTCAGCAAGTTGCAACATTGAAATGCAGAAATAAGCACTTTTCCATAAACAAGCTCTAAATCATGTTTGAAGCACTCTGGATAAAAAATGTTTTTGTTATGTTTATTCGTGATGTTATGAAAACACTGTAGACTGTTTTCAGCAAGTTACAACATTGAAATGCAGAAATAAGCACTTTTCCATAAACAAGCTCTAAATCATGTTTGATGCACTCTGGATGTCCAATTTTTGCTGTGCTGTGTCTAGGTTGAGATGAAATGAACGCCGTGGACAGTTTTCAGCAAGTTGCAACATTGAAATGCAGAAATAAGCACTTTTCCATAAACAAGCTCTAAATCATGTTTGATGCACTCTGGATGTCCAATTTTTGCTGTGCTGTGTCTAGGTTTGAGATGAAATGAACGCCGTGGACAGTTTTCAGCAAGTTGCAACATTGAAATGCAGAAATAAGCACTTTTCCATAAACAAGCTCTAAATCATGTTTGAAGCACTCTGGATAAAAAAATGTTTTTGTTATGTTTATTCGTGATGTTATGAAAACACTGTAGACTGTTTTCAACAAGTTACAACATTGAAATGCAGAAATAAGCACTTTTCCATAAACAAGCTCTAAATCATGTTTGATGCACTCTGGATGTCCAATCTTTGCTGCGCTGTGTCTAGGTTGAGATGAAATGAACGCCGTGGACAGTTTTCAGCAAGTTGCAACATTGAAATGCAGAAATAAGCACTTTTCCATAAACAAGCTCTAAATCATGTTTGAAGCACTCTGGATAAAAAATGTTTTTGTTATGTTTATTCGTGATGTTATGAAAACACTGTAGACTGTTTTCAGCAAGTTACAACATTGAAATGCAGAAATAAGCACTTTTCCATAAACAAGCTCTAAATCATGTTTGATGCACTCTGGATGTCCAATCTTTGCTGCGCTGTGTCTAGGTTGAGATGAAATGAACGCCGTGGACAGTTTTCAGCAAGTTGCAACATTGAAATGCAGAAATAAGCACTTTTCCATAAACAAGCTCTAAATCATGTTTGAAGCACTCTGGATAAAAAAATGTTTTTGTTATGTTTATTCGTGATGTTATGAAAACACTGTAGACTGTTTTCAGCAAGTTACAACATTGAAATGCAGAAATAAGCACTTTTCCATAAACAAGCTCTAATCATGTTTGATGCACTCTGGATGTCCAATTTTTGCTGTGCTGTGTCTAGGTTGAGATGAAATGAACGCCGTGGACAGTTTTCAGCAAGTTGCAACATTGAAATGCAGAAATAAGCACTTTTCCATAAACAAGCTCTAAATCATGTTTGATGCACTCTTTATGTCCAATTTTTGCTGTGCTGTGTCTAGGTTGAGATGAAATGAACGCCGTGGACAGTTTTCAGCAAGTTGCAACATTGAAATGCAGAAATAAGCACTTTTCCATAAACAAGCTCTAAATCATGTTTGAAGCACTCTGGATAAAAAATTTTTTTGTTATGTTTATTCGTGATGTTATGAAAACACTGTAGACTGTTTTCAGCAAGTTACAACATTGAAATGCAGAAATAAGCACTTTTCCATAAACAAGCTCTAAATCATGTTTGATGCACTCTGGATGTCCAATCTTTGCTGCGCTGTGTGTCTAGGTTGAGATGAAATGAACGCCGGTGGACAGTTTTCAGCAAGTTGCAAACATTGAAATGCAGAAATAAGCACTTTTCCATAAACAAGCTCTAAATCATGTTTGAAGCACTCTGGATAAAAAATGTTTTGTTATGTTTATTCGTGATGTTATGAAAACACTGTAGACTGTTTTCAACAAGTTACAACATTGAATGCAGAAATAAGCACTTTTCCATAAACAAGCTCTAAATCATGTTTGATGCACTCTGGATGTCCAATTTTTGCTGTGCTGTGTCTAGGTTGAGATGAAATGAACGCCGTGGACAGTTTTCAGCAAGTTGCAACATTGAAATGCAGAAATAAGCACTTTTCCATAAACAAGCTCTAAATCATGTTTGAAGCACTCTGGATAAAAAAATGTTTTTGTTATGTTTATTCGTGATGTTATGAAAACACTGTAGACTGTTTTCAGCAAGTTACAACATTGAAATGCAGAAATAAGCACTTTTCCATAAACAAGCTCTAAATCATGTTTGATGCACTCTGGATGTCCAATCTTTGCTGCGCTGTGTCTAGGTTGAGATGAAATGAACGCCGTGGACAGTTTTCAGCAAGTTGCAAACATTGAAATGCAGAAATAAGCACTTTTCCATAAACAAGCTCTAAATCATGTTTGAAGCACTCTGGATAAAAAATGTTTTTGTTATGTTTATTCGTGATGTTATGAAAACACTGTAGACTGTTTTCAGCAAGTTACAACATTGAAATGCAGAAATAAGCACTTTTCCATAAACAAGCTCTAAATCATGTTGATGCACTCTGGATGTCCAATTTTGCTGTGCTGTGTCTAGGTTGAGATGAAATGAACGCCGTGGACAGTTTCAGCAAGTTGCAACAATTGAAATGCAGAAATAAGCACTTTTCCATAAACAAGCTCTAAATCATGTTTGATGCACTCTTTATGTCCAATTTTGCTGTGCTGTGTCTAGGTTGAGATGAATGAACGCCGTGGACAGTTTTCAGCAAGTTGCAACATTGAAATGCAGAATAAGCACTTTTCCATAAACAAGCTCTAAATCATGTTTGAAGCACTCTGGATAAAAAATTTTTTGTTATGTTATTCGTGATGTTATGAAAACACTGTAGACTGTTTTCAGCAAGTGACAACATTGAAATGCAGAATAAGCACTTTCCATAAACAGCTCTCAATCATGTTTGATGCACCTCTGGATGTCCAATCTTATTGCTGCGCTGTGTCTAGGTTGAGATGAAATAACGCCGTGGACAGTTTTCAGCAAGTTGCAACAGTGAAAAGCCAGAAATAAGCACTTTCCATAAACGAAGCTCTAAAGCATGTTGATGCACTCTGGATGTCCAATCTTTGCTGTGCTGTGTCTAGGTTGAGGATGAAATGAACGCCGTGGACAGTTTTCAGCAAGTTGAAACATTGAAATGCAAAAATAAGCACTTTTCCATAAACAAGCTCTAAATAATGTTTGAAGCATTCTGGATAAAAAAATGTTTTTGTTATGTTTATTCGTGATGTTATGAAAACACTGTAGACTGTTTTCAACAAGTTACAACATTGAAATGCAGAAATAAGCACTTTTCCATAAACAAGCTCTAAATCATGTTTGATGCACTCTGGATGTCCAATTTTTGCTGTGCTGTGTCTAGGTTGAGATGAAATGAACGCCGTGGACAGTTTTCAGCAAGTTGCAACATTGAAATGCAGAAATAAGCACTTTTCCATAAACAAGCTCTAAATCATGTTTGAAGCACTCTGGATAAAAAAATGTTTTTGTTATGTTTATTCGTGATGTTATGAAAACACTGTAGACTGTTTTCAGCAAGTTACAACATTGAAATGCAGAAATAAGCACTTTTCCATAAACAAGCTCTAAATCATGTTTGATGCACTCTGGATTGTCCAATCTTTGCTGCGCTGTGTCTAGGTTGAGATGAAATGAACGCCGTGGACAGTTTTCAGCAAGTTGCAACATTGAATGCAGAAATAAGCACTTTTCCATAAACAAGCTCTAAATCATGTTTGAAGCACTCTGGATAAAAAAATTTTTTGTTATGTTTATTCGTGATGTCATGAAAACACTGTAGACTGTTTTCAGCAAGTTACAACATTGAAATGCAGAAATAAGCACTTTTCCATAAACAAGCTCTAAATCATGTTTGATGCACTCTGGATGTCCAATTTTTGCTGTGCCTGTGTCTAGGTTGAGATGAAATGAAACGCCGTGGACAGTTTCAGCAAGTTGCAACATTGAAATGCAGAAATAAGCACTTTTCCATAAACAAGCTTCTAAATCATGTTGAAGCACTCTGGATAAAAAAATGTTTTTGTTATGTTTATTCGTGATGTCATGAAAACACTGTAGACTGTTTTCAGCAAGTTACAACATTGAAATGCAGAAATAAGCACTTTTCCATAAACAAGCTCTAAATCATGTTTGATGCACTCTGGATGTCCAATCTTTTGCTGCTGCTGTGTCTAGGTTGAGATGAAATGAACGCCGTGGACAGTTTTCAGCAAGTTGCAACATGAAATGCAGAAATAAGCACTTTTCCATAAACAAGCTCTAAATCATGTTGATGCACTCTGGATGTCCAATTTTTGCTGTGCTGTGTCTAGGTTGAGATGAAATGAACGCCGTGGACAGTTTTCAGCAAGTTGAAACATTGAAATGCAGAAATAAGCACTTTTCCATAAACAAGCTCTAAATATGTTTGAAGCACTCTGGATAAACAATTTTTTGTTATGTTTATTCGTGATGTTATGAAAACACTGTAGACTGTTTTCAGCAAGTTACAACATTGAAATGCAGAATAAGCACTTTTCCATAAACAAGCTCTAAATCATGTTTGATGCACTCTGGATGTCCAATCTTTGCTGCGCTGTGTCTAGGTTGAGATGAAATGAACGCCGTGGACAGTTTCAGCAAGTTGCAACATTGAAATGCAGAAATAAGCACTTTTCCATAAACAAGCTCTAAATCATGTTTGAAGCACTCTGGATAAAAAAATGTTTTTGTTATGTTTATTCGTGATGTTATGAAAACACTGTAGACTGTTTTCAGCAAGTTACAACATTGAAATGCAGAAATAAGCACTTTTCCATAAACAAGCTCTAAATCATGTTTGATGCACTCTGGATGTCCAATTTTTGCTGTGCTGTGTCTAGGTTGAGATGAAATGAACGCCGTGGACAGTTTTCAGCAAGTTGAAACATTGAAATGCAGAAATAAGCACTTTTCCATAAACAAGCTCTAAATCATGTTTGAAGCATCTGGATAAAAAATGTTTTTGTTATGTTTATTCGTGATGTTATGAAAACACTGTAGACTGTTTTCAGCAAGTTACAACATTGAAATGCAGAAATAAGCACTTTTCCATAAACAAGCTCTAAATCATGTTTGATGCACTCTGGATGTCCAATTTTTGCTGTGCTGTGTCTAGGTTGAGATGAAATGAACGCCGTGGACAGTTTTCAGCAGTTGCAACATTGAAATGCAGAAATAAGCCACTTTTCCATAAACAAGCTCTAAATCATGTTTGATGCACTCTTTATGTCCAATTTTTGCTGTGCTGTGTCTAGGTTGAGATGAAATGAACGCCGTGGACAGTTTCAGCAAGTTGCAACATTGAAATGCAGAAGAATAAGCACTTTTCCATAAACAAGCTCTAAATCATGTTTGAAGCACTCTGGATAAAAAATTTTTTTGTTATGTTTATTCGTGATGTTATGAAAACAACTGTAGACTGTTTTCAGCAAGTTACAACATTGAAATGCAGAAAATAAGCACTTTTCCATAAACAATCCTCTCAATCCATGTTTGATGCCCTTCTGGATGTCCAATCTTTGCTGTGCTGTGTCTAGGTTGAGATGAAATGAACGCCCGTGGACAGTTTTCAAGCAAGTTGCAACATTGAACTGCAAAAGGAAATAAGCACTTTTCCATAAACAGTCTAAATCATGTTTGATAGCACTCTGGATAAAAAATGTTTTTGTTATGTTTTATCGTGAGTTATGAAACCCACTGTAGACTGCTTTTCACAAGTTACAACATTGAAATGCAGAAAATAAGCACTTTTCATAAACAAGCTTAAATCATGTTTGATAGAACCTCTGGATGTCCAATTTTTGCTGTGCTGTGTCTAGGTTGAGATGATGATGAACGCCGTGGACAGTTTTCCAGCAAGTTGAAACATTGAAATGCAGAACAATCCAAGCACTTTTCCATAAACAAGCTCTAAATCATGTTTGAGCACTCTGGATAAAAAAATGTTTTTGTTATGTTTATTCGTGATGTTATGAAACACTGTAGACTGTTTTCAGCAAGTTACAAACTTGAAATGAACAAGAAATAAGCACTTTTCCATAAACAAGCTCTAAATCATGTTTGATGCACTCTGGATGTCCAATTTTGCTGTGCTGTGTCTAGGTTGAGATGAAATGAACGCCGTGGACAGTTTTCAAGCAAGTTGCAACATTGAAATGCAGAAATAAGCACTTTTCCATAACAAGCTCTAAATCATGTTTGAAGGCACTCTGGATAAAAAAATTTTTTTGTTATGTTTATTCGTGATGTTATGAAAACACTGTAGACTGTTTTCAGCAAGTTACAACTTGAAATGCAGAAATAAAGCACTTTTCCATAAACAAGCTCTAAATCATGTTTGAAATGCAACTCTGGATGTCCAATCTTTGCTTGCGCTGTGTCTAGGTTGAGATGAAATGAACGCCGTGGACAGTTTTCCAGCAAGTTTGCACAACATTGAAATGCAGAAATAAGCACTTTTCCATAAACAAGCTCTAAATCAATGTTTGAAGCACTCTGGAATAAAAAAATGTTTGTTATGTTTATTTCGTGATGATATAAAACACTGTAGACTGTTTTCAGCAGTTACAACATTGAAATGCAGAAATAAGCACTTTTCCATAAACAAGCTCTAAATCATGTTTGATGCACTCTGGATGTCCAATTTTGCTGTGCTGTGTCTAGGTTGAGATGAAATGAACGCCGTGGACAGTTTTCAGCAAGTTGCAACATTGAAATGCAGAAATAAGCACTTTTCCATAAACAAGCTCTAAATCATGTTTGAGCACTCTGGATAAAAAATGTTTTTTGTTATGTTTAGTCGTGATGATTATGAAACACTGTAGACTGTTTTCAGCAAGTTACACATTGAAATGCAGAAATAAGCACTTTTCCATAAACAAGCTCTAAATCATGTTTGATGCACTCTGGATGTCCAATTTTTGCTGTGCTGTGTCTAGGTTGAGATGAATGAACGCCGTGGACAGTTTTCAGCAAGTTGCAACATTGAAATGCAGAAATAAGCACTTTTCCATAAACAAGCTCTAAATCATGTTTGATGCACTCTGGTTCAATTTTTTTGCTGTGCTGTGTCTAGGTTGAGATGAATGAACGCCGTGGACAGTTTTTTTCAGCAAGTTGCAACATGAAATGCAAAATAAGCACTTTTCCATAAACAAGCTCTAAATCATGTTTAAGCACTCTGGATAAAAAACCAATTTTGTTATGTTTTTTCGGTATGTTATGAAAACACTGTAGACTGTTTTCACAGCAAGTTACAACATTGAAATGCAGAAATAAGCACTTTTCCATAAACAAGCTCTAAATCATGTTTGATGCACTCTGGATGTCCAATCTTTGCTGTGCTGTGTCTAGGTTGAGATGAAATGAACGCCGTGGACAGTTTTTCAGCAAGTTGCAACATTGAAATGCAGAAATAAGCACTTTTCCATAAACAAGCTCTAAATCATGTTTGATGCACTCTGGATATCCATTTTTGCTGTGCTGTGTCTAGGTTGAGTTAAATGAACGCCGTGGACAGTTTTCAGCAAGTTAACCATTGAAATGCAGAAATAAGCACTTTTCCATAAACAAGCTCTAAATTGTTTGAAGCACTCTGGATAAAAAAATGTTTTTGTTATGTTTATTCGAGTGAGTTGGAAAACACTGTAGACTGTTTTTCAGCAAGTTACAACATTGAAATGCAGAATAAGCACTTTTCCATAAACAAGCTCTAAATCATGTTTGATGCACTCTTATGTCCAATTTTTGCTTGCTGTGTCTAGGTTGAGATGAAATGAACGCCGTGGACAGTTTTCAGCAAGTTGCAACATTGAAATGCAGAAAATGCACTTTTCCATAAACAAGCTCTAATCATGTTTGAAGCACTCTGATAAAAAAATGTTTTTGTTATGTTTATTCGTGATGTTATGAAAACACTGTAGACTGTTTTCAGCAAGTTACAACATTGAAATGCAGAAATAAGCACTTTTCCATAAACAAGCTCTAAATCATGTTTGATGCACTCTGGATGTCCAATTTTTGCTGTGCGGT